>NW_028087993.1:0-51028 GCF_014824575.4 Sturnira hondurensis | reverse complement strand
AAGGGGACAGTCACCTACAAAGGAGTACCCATCAGACTGTCAGCGGATTTCTCAAAAGAGACCTTCCAGGCAAGAAGGGGCTGGAAAGAAGTATTCCAAGTCATGAAATCCAAAGACCTACAGCCAAGATTGCTTTATCCAGCAAAACTTTCATTTAGAATGGAAGGACAGATAAAGTGCTTCTCAGATAAGGTCAAGTTCAAGGAGTTCATCATCACCAAGCCCTTATTATATGAAATGCTAAAGGGACTTATAGAAGAAAAAGCAGATGAAAAATATGAAAAGTGAAAGGACAGCAAACACACAGTTATTAACAACCACACCTAAAACAAAAGCAAACCAAGAGGACAGCTAGATCAGGAGTGGAACCATAGAAATGAAGAACACATGGAGGGTTAGAAACAGGGGGGTGGGAGGGGGAGAAGGGGGGAGAAGGCACAGAAAATAGCATAGATGGTAGGTAGAAAATAGATAGGGGGAGGGTGAGAAAAGTGGGGGAAATATAGAACCTAAAGAAGTTGAGACACGTGGTTATAAACTAAGGGGGGGGGAAGGGTGGGGGAGGGAGTGTGCGGGTGGAGGGGAATGAAGGGGGGGAATAGAACAACTGTAATGGTATAATCAATAAAATATATTAAAAAAATAAAAATAAATAAAATATCTGGGAATAAATCTAACCAAGGAGGTAAAAGACCTGTATGCAGAAATCTACACAATACTGAAGAAAGAAATCAAGGAAGATACAAACAAATGGAAACATATATCGTGTTCAGGGATTGGAAGAATTAACATCATCAAAATGTCCATACTATCCAAAGTAATTTACAGATTCAATGAAATACCTATTAAAGTACCAATGGCATATTTGGCAGACATAGAACAAACACTTCAAAAGTTTATATGGAACCATAAACAACCCGGAATAGCAGCTGCAATTTTGAGAAAGAAGAACAAAGTAGGAGGGATCACAATACCTGATATCAAACTGTATTACAAGGCCACTGTAATCAAAACAGCCTGGTACTGGCATAAAAAAAGGCACATAGACCAATGGAATAGACAGAGAGCCCAGAAATAAACCCAAATCTCTATAGTTAATTAATATTCAACAAAGGGGGCAGTAACATAATATGGAGTAAAGATAGCCTCTTCAACAAATGGTGTTGGGAGAACTAGACAGCTATATGCAGAAAAATTAAACTCGAGCACCGACTTACACCATACACCAAAATAAATTCAAGGTGGACAAAAGACTTAAATATAATCCATGAAACCATTAAAGCCCTAGAGGAGAACATTGGCAGGAAAATCTCTGATATTTCACGCAGCAACATTTTTACTGATATGTCACCTAGAGCAAGGAATATAAAGGAAAGAATAAACAAATGGGATCTCATCAAAATAAAGAAGCTTCTGTGCAGCTAAAGAAAACAGCAATAAAATAAAAAGACAATCATCTGTATGGGAAAACATATTTGCCAATGATACCTCAGATAAAGGTTTAATCTCCAAAATATACAAAGAACTCACACGACTTCACTCTAAGAAGACAACTAAACCAATTAAAAAATGGGTAAAAGACTTGAACAGACACTTCTCCAAGGAGGACCTACAGAGGATTCAGAGACACATGAATAGATGCTAAATATCGCTTGCTATCAGAGAAATGCAAATTAAAACCACAATGAGATACCACTTTACTCCAGTCAGAATGGCTATCATAAACAAAGCAATAAACATGAAATGTTGGTGAGGGTGTGGGGGAAAGGGGACTCTGCTCCACTGTTGGTGCGATTGCAGACTGGTACAACCATTATGGAAAACAGTATGGAATTTTCTCAGAAAACTAAAATTGGACTTCCCTTTTGACCCAACAATTCCACTGCTGGGATTGTATCCTAAGAACCCTAAAACACCAATCCCAAGGAACATATGCACCCCACTGTTCATAGCAACACAATTTACAATAGCCAAGAGTTGGAAGCAACCTAGGTGCCCGTCAGTAAATGAATGGATCCAAAAACTATGGTACATATACACAATGGAATTTTATGCTGCAGAAAGAAAGAAGGAGCTCCTACCTTTTGCAACAACATGGATGGAACTGGAAAGCATTATGCTGAGTGAAATAAGCCAGGTGTTGAAGGACAAATGCCATATGATCTCACCTTTAACAGGAATCTAAACAACAAAACAATGAAGCAAGCAGAATATAACCAAAGACACTGAAATAGAGAACAGGCTGAGAGTGACCAGAGGGGAGAGGGGAGGGAATTTCAGGGGAAATAGGGGAGGGATTTAGAGGAACATATATAAAGGATTCATGGACAACTGAGAAGGGTGGAAATGGGAAGGAGGTGGGCATGGGGGTGGGATGGGATGGGAGTAACAGAAAACTGCACTTGAAAAATAATTAAATTTAAAAAATTGGAAAATAAAGAATACAAAAGAAGGACTTGGTGCAAAATAAATAAATAAATAAATAAATAAATAAATAAATAAAATTAACACTTGCAGAAACATGCTTGATTAAAAGATAAAAGCTGCTTCTAATTTGAAACAAACACCTAATATTATATTAGGGATATTAATTAAAATAAACTCAGCCATTAAGTACATGTAAAATAAAAGTATTGCTTCTTCTTTGTTTTCTCTGTAGAAATATTTTGATGTACTTTGCTCTTTGATTCTCTCCCTCTCTAAATATCAGGGCATAAGTATGCAGACCTTTTTATATAAGAAACTGCATCTTATGCTACATATTTTCTCATAGTAACCATAGCCAAATAACCACAAAGACATTAAAAACATCAAGACACACAGTGAAAATACAAAATTAAATCAACTGCTAATATGAAGAAATTAATCTGTAATTATCTTAGTGTTCTCTAAAGGCCTAGAGAAAATAAATAGACAGCCTGGGAGTCAACTTGGAATTGGGTTGTAAATGAATAAATGTAGGGGAATGAAGAAAGCAGAGCTTGAGCTCCAAATGTATTACTCTGAGAAATTGAGCAAGACTTAGACTCAATATTATGTTTCATTGTGGGGAATATAATGGTAATAAAAATGCAACATATTAACATTAATATTAACATTAATACTACTACTACTGCACTAGAGTTTACCAAAATTAGGATGATACCCCCCAAATTGAAGGAAGGTCTTATTAGCATCTGAGTTAAATTGTATATTTAGTAAGATGTGACATACTCCTGTTCTTCCTTACCCTCTTTCTCACCCTAAATGTGGGCCAGTTTTCCATCTCCAATTAAGTAACTGTAGGCAGAGTTTCAGATCAGATTTAAAGTCAAATTAGACTAATTAATTTTTGTTCAATTTAGACATAAATAATCATTGTGGCATTCTTGCAGAAGACTCATACATTTCATTTTAGATATTTATTGAGAGTTTTCCTTTGTGAGCATCATCCAGAATTTTAAGACTTGTCTTGATTGTAATCTCTTACAACTGATGATTGAATTACTTAATTGTATCTGTCAAAAGCAATCACAAGTGAGGCAATGGAGGATGAAATTGTTTTATTCTAATAGAAATTATTTGGTTACTTTGTTTCATCAAATTACATGCAAGATGATATTACAGGATGATTAATTAACAAGGGCACAAATATAATAGTTAAATTACTCTGAACTCTATGATCTATTTTCTACAACCAAGAAAGAATAAAAAATTTACTTGTTTAAAGGCCCATAATAGCTTATGAAATTAATTTAATTTATTATATTTTAGGTGGAATATATCTGAAATATGTTTAATTTTCACCTACACTAGAAACTTGTAATCGTGAGCATCTAAAATAGACTCCTAGTAGCAAAGGCTCTGAGTAAACCCCAAGTGCTATGTAGTCCAGATGAACATACAGAATTGAATGAAAGAAAATCAGTTTCCTTCCCAAGAGGCACAATTCTCAGAGTAAACATGTAGGATAGTACAGTGTGCTGCTTACCAAATCAACATAAATTCATTGCTCTGCTCCTGATTACAAAGGAAATACTTTCAACCTGACCAAACTAGAAAAGTTGAGGAGAACATTTCACTAATTAACAGAGGAGTTCATGTCCATCACTGTTTCTTTGGAGCTGATTAATGCAATAAGTGAAATCCTTCTCTTTACAATAAACAATTTACTTTAAAAGACTCCATATATATAGATGTAATGGCTTTATCCAGTAAATAAGGATAGGGATTGCCACAACATAAAACAAACATATGGCTGATCTTTTAAAATGTTTTTAAAAGCTCCACAACATTACCTGCTTAGAAATACTAATTACTTATACATTGCCGGTAATCCCCCCAAACTCAAGAAATATCCCAAGGCTCTCTTGTTACCTAAGTGTACTTCACGGCAGATTTACATTCAACAGTTACTGAAGGCGTCACAAACTTGTTTGTTACTGTAGAAATAAAAGTGCTTGGGGATTTTCATTCTTTCCAGGTGCACTTACTAAGACTCTCTTATATGCTTGGCACTGTACTGATTGCTAGGGATACCATGATTGAACAAGTTACCACAGTTAAAAGTGCACTTTTTGTATGATATAGACTTAATACATTGAATGAATGATAAAATGAAATAATTAATGACTGACGGAAGCCTGATCCATTATTGAATGGAGTGGTCACACTGTTTCTTAGATTTGAAAATTCAGCACACAGGACAGTTTTTGTTTTTTAGGGTTTTGTGGGTTTGGGGTCTTGGGGGGGGTTATTTTATTTTATTTTATTTTTGCTTTTGCATTACCTGGATGAGGTGGTTTTTATATCTCTTTTTTTCTGCTTATCACATTTCTCGATACCCTAGAAATTTATAGTGACCATCTGACAATACAAAATTTGGAATGGATCAATTATTGATATATCTCTGAGCAGCAGTGTTGTAGTTACAGTCTTCAAAATATCCAGCTTTGATTTCTACATGATTAACTTCTTCCTTATGGATTAGAGCTAACTTCAGAAAGTAGTGACCATTCTAAGCATAAACCCATCAGTGAGACAGTTAATTTAAGCAAGGTGACCAATACAGATAATAGTGATCACTGCTCTGCGTTGCTTCCTGACATTTTTTTATCAGCAGCATAAAGGCTTGTGTCCTGCCAAGTGACTTATAATGTAATTGCCTTTCTTATTTCTTAACACAAACAAATCGCGTCTTGTTACCACACACACAAAAAAAAACCAACATAATATGCCTTGTATCTATTCATATATTTTGCATGTTCTAAATATTATCCATTATTTTTTAGAAATACCATTTGTTTTTGCCACATATGGTATGAATTGACCCAATGTATTTTTAATTAACAATTAAACCCTGGGCAGTGTGGCTCAGTTGGCTGGGTATCCTCCTGGAAAGCAAAAAGCCTCTGGTTCAATTCCTTGTTAGGGCACATGCCTGGGTTGCCAGCCAGGTCTCTGGTTGGAGTGTGTGTGAGGCAACCAATGGATGTTTCTTTTTTGCATGGATGTTTCTCTTCCTCTCTTTTTTTGTACCTTCCCCTCTCTCTAAATAAATAAAAATTTTAATTAACATAATTGCTACTATTATCTAAAACAATATTTATATCCTGTTCTCTAATAAAGGCAAAGACAAATAACTTCTAAAACTTATGAAATAGAAAAGTGATTTTTATTTCTCTTAACAGTAGAGACATCATAGTCTTCCATCATGGTCTCTCTTTTTTCAGGGGTAACCACAATTATTCAGACTTGACTATACCTTTTGAGGAAATATTAGTGTTCCACAGAGCTATCATATAACTACCAGAAAATTTCATTTCATCATTAAAATTGTTCCATTTTGCCCTGGCTGGTATAGCTCAATGGATTGAGCTCGGGCCTGCGAACCACACGATCACGGTTCGATTCCCAGTCAGGGCATATGCCTGGGTTGCAAGCCAGTTCCCGTAGGGGACTCGAGAGAGGCAACCAGACATTGATATTTCTCTTCTTCCCTTCCTCTCTAAAGATAAATAAACAAAATCTTCTAAAAATTGTTTCATTTTTGTTGTTCTAAAAGCATGCATTTTGAAATCTGATCACATGTTCATTTTGCTATAAACATTTTCTAAGTATAGAAATATCTTATTCACTTACAGTCTTCCCACATTTATGTGTCCATTTTAAATCTACAGTTTAAAAATATTTTAATATAAAAATCAGTAAGTACCCATGTAGACAGTGAATCCCTAAAGCAGAAAGACATCAAATATATTTTAAAAGTTATAAATCCTGGGTAGTCCTCAAGAGTTATCTTTTTTATTTATTTTCATAATTTTATTTATGTATCCACTAATCAGAAATTCCCAGATTCTAACATGTATCATTTCCTCTGCTAGGTATTGGGTCTTATGCTCTAGGAGCTAAGAATCCTGTCAGTGAGAGAAATAAATATGAAAATACGACAAGAGATATTTGCTGTAATTGCAAAGGTGGTCCTATGGGCACAGAAGACTGGAACAAGAAATTGGCATAGTAATTCTTTATTGAACAAATAAACGAAGAACATTGTCAAAATCATACTATAATGCCCCACTTTAAATAATGGATAGAACAATTAGAAGATCAGAAAAGAAATAGAACCACACAGTAAGCTAACTTAACCCAACCAAATCTGTAGATTGCTCCATTCAAAAGCAGCAGAATACCTATTCATTCCAACTGCACATGAAACACTCTATGGAATAGATGACATGCTAGGCTATAACACAAGCAATAATAAATATAAAAGAATACAAATCACACAAAGTATGCTCTTAGACCACAATGGAATGCAATTAAAACTGAACAACAAAAGAAAATGTATGATAGGCAAATATGTGAAATTTACCACACAATCTTAGATAACTGTGCGGTTTAAGAAGAAATAAAAGATGAACTAGAAAATACTTTGAGATGAATGAAAATGAAAACAGAACTTGCTAAATTTAAGGTATGCTACAAAAGCAGTGCTTAGAAATTTATCACTGTAACTAAAAATTATCTATGTTAAAAAATAGAAATATCTAAAATCAATAATCTCACTTTCCACCTTAAGGACCTAGGAAAAAAAGATCAACTTAAACCTAAAACAGACGTAAGAAAATAATTAAGTATTCAAATGAAAATGAATAAAATGAAAGATGGAAAAGCAATAGATAAATGTCAATAAAAACAAAAATAGTTTCTTTGAAAAATAAATCAAGTTATTAATTAACATTTAGCTACACTGACAAAAGGGAAAATAAGGAAGATTCTACTTGCTAAAATCTGGGGTTAAAAGAGTGGGCAATATGATCGACCTTGAATAAATAAAAATAATTTTACTGTAAATAATTGTATAACAACAAATTACATAACCTAACTGAGATAAACAAACTTCTAGAAAGACTCAAACTACTGAAATTGACTCAAGAAAAAAATAAAAATATGACTAGGTCTATAACATAAACTGCCTAAAATCATAATTGTAATAATCAACATTCTCATCTATATAACTGAGAGTATCAAGTACTGGGAATGATGTGGAAAAATGAGAATTCTCACATATTAATGATTAGAATGCAAAATAGCACAGGCATTCTGGATAACAGTTTTTCATAAAATTAAATGCAAATTAACCAGAAATAACATCAAAATTACAGTGAAGGAAGTGAGGCATTCAGCTAAAGAACAAAATATAACATTGTGTCAGAAAACTCAGTAATCAGCCCTGGCCAGGTGGTTCAGTTGGTTGGACCATTGTCACATACACCAAAAGGTTGGGGGTTCAATTCCAGTCAAGGCAAATAACTAGGTTGCGGGTTTGATATCTGTTCTGGGCACATACAAAAGGTAACTGATCAATGTTTTTCTCTTTCTCTCTCTTCTTCTCTCTCTCTCAATCTCTTTTCTTTCTCTGGAATCAATAACCATATCCTCCAGTGAGTATAAAAAAATAAACTCAGTAATCAAGACTAATATTATTTTAGTGTAATATTGTAAAATAGTAAAATTAATGCAAATATCCATGAAGAAAAAAATGTACAAATTTGAATTAGAGAAAGAATCAGTGTTACTGATTTCCCCTTATTTGTCTGGCTCCAATATGTCTCAGCATAGCCCTGTCCAGCACTATCACCTAGATATTTTTCCAGGAAAATGAAAATATGTTTACACATAATCTTGTACACAACTGTTTACAGCAATTCCATTTATAATTGCCAAAATATGGAGAAGTGGAAGGACTTACAGAAGTCCTTGAATGCCTGAATAGTTAATAAACTATGGTAAACCCATGTAGTTGAGTACCTACTCATAAAAGAAAAAGAAACAAATCATTGATACCTGCAACAACCTGGATGAATCTTAGATGCATTATGATAAGTAAAAGAAGATAGTCTCAAAATATTATGTGCTGTATAATTCCATGTATATGACATTCTAAACAAAACAAAATTAGAAATTAATAACAGATCAGTGACTATCAGAGACTAAGGCTGAGAGGAATATTTGATGATAAATGTGCAACACAGAGGAGTTTTTAGCAGTGATTGGATTTTTATGTATCTTTATTGTGATGGTGGTGGTGGTGGTGGTGGTGGTGGTGATTACAGGAATCTGTACCTTTGTTAAAACTCAGAACTATAAGCCAAATAGTAAGAATTTACTCAGTGAGTAAATATGTACATGTATAAATACATACAGGCATACATACATACATACACAAAACAAGTCAATTTATCTCTAAGTAATTAAAAATAACCTCTTGGTATGTAAAGTGTTACAGAAATTTATGACAGAATAGAGATCTCTGTACTTTACTGCTCATCTAACATTACATTGGCATCATCAAATAAGATGCAAACCTTGAAAAATAGAATTTAAATAGATGGAAAGGAGGCAAGAAGGCTATTTTGGAAGCCTAAAAAAAATGAAGACAACTGAGAAAAGGGATGCTTCAAATGATAATATTATAATTGGAATATATTTTAAAAATTAGAGTGGCAAATGGTTTCAATGTCATATATAATTGAAAAATATATAATTTCTTGTAACGTATTTTCAACTGTTCTTTGTTAATAATTCAAAGTAAGCAAGTGCTTCTAACATTTGTTCTGAGAATGATATTGATTATTGATGAAACCAATTGAAAATATTTTCCTAAGCCTGAAAAACTCCTTCAGAGTCATTGAATATATTTAGATTATTTTTTAAAAGAATCTAACAGCCTGGCTGGTGTAGCTCAGTAGATTGAGCTCAGGCCTGCAATCACCCGATTGCGGTTCGATACCCAGTCAGGGCACATGCCTGGGTTGCAGGCCAGTTCCCAGCAGGGGACTCGCGAGAAGCAACCATACATTGATATTTCTCTCCTTCTCTCCTTCCCTCCCCCTCTAAAGATAAATAAATAAATAAATAAATCTTTTAAATAAATAAATAAATAAAAAGAATCTAACAAATTGCGATATTTACAGTTAAATGCCATAAAATGACTTGGCGACAATATTATAACATAGTTAAGATGGCCAATTGAGAATCTGTATTATCAAAGTTGAGAATTCCAGTTATAGTAGACGATCAGGCATTTCACTGTTTGTTCATTTTGACCTAACTGCATAAAATTTATTCATATATACCCAGTGCCTTTGTAAAAATTCAGTTTTTATGGTAAATACAGGAAGCATCCTCAGCGCCATAAAGCAAAGGCAGTTCTTCTGACAGTTTTAGATTGAAAAATAATAATAATTTAGGTCCTAACCTCCCAAATTCATATCTCTCTTATCTTTTTCAGCACCAGTGTGGGAAGTATGCAGTATGATGTGGGGCCATAAATCTCATTTCTACAGCCATCAAGGTTTAGCTGTCTATAGAAAAAAGTTGGAGGGATCATGATACCTTACATTAAACTATATTACAAGGCCACAGTAATCAAAATAGTGTGGTACTGGCCTAAGAACAGATGCATAGACCAATGGAACAGAATAGAGATCCCAGAAATAAACCCCTGTCTCTATGGTCAATTAATACTCAACAAAAGGGGCAGAAGCATAAAATGGAGTAAAAATAGCCTCTTGAACAAATGGTGTTGGGATATCTGGACAGCTACGTGCAAAAAAATGAAACCTGACCACCAAATTACACCATACACAAAAATAAATTCAAGGTGGACAAAAGACTTAAATGTAAGTCTTGACACCATAAAAGTCCTGGAGGAGAGCATAGACAGGAAAAATCTCAGGTAGCCCAAGCAACAATATTTTCACTGATATGACCCCTAGAGCAATGGACACAAAGGAAATAATAAACAAATAGGACCTCACCAAATTAAAAAGCTTCTGCACAGCTAAAGAAAACATCAACAAAATGAAAAGGGGACCAACTGTATGGGAAAATATATTTAGCAATGATGCCTCAGACAAGGGCTTGATCTCCAAAATATATAATGAACTCACATGACTCCACTCCAGGAAGACATACAACCAAATTAAAAAATGGTCAAAGAACCTAAACAGACACTTCTCCAGGGAGGACATACAGAAAGCCTAGAGACATATGAAAAGATGCTCAGCATCACTAGCCATCGGGGATGAAACTTAAAACCACAATAAAATACCACATCACACTGGTCAGAGAGGCCATCATAAACAAATCAACAAACAAGTGTTGAAGAAGTTGTGGGGGAAAGGAAAACGCTAGTGCACTGTTGGTGGGAATGCAGACTGGTGCAGCCATTGTGGAAAACAGAATGGAATTTCTTCAGAAAACTAAAAATGAAACTGCCTTTTGACATGGTAATTCCGCTGCTGGGATTATACCTTAAGAATCCTGAAACACGAATTCAAAATAAACTATGCACCTCAATGTTCATAGCAGAGCAATTTATAATAGCCAAGTACTGGAAGCAACCTAATTGCCTATCAGTAAATGAGTGGATAAAAAATATGATATATTTGTACAATGGAATTCTAAGCAGGAGAAAGAAAGAAGGAGCTCCTACCTTCTGCAACAGCATGGATGGAACTGGAGATCATTATGCTAAGTGAAATAAGCCAGGCAGTGAAAGACAGAAGATCATGTGATCTTACTTATAAGTGTAAGCTAATCAACAAAACAAACAAGCAAGCAAAATATAACCAGAGACATTGATATAAAGAACAAACTGATAGTAACCAGAGAGGTGGAGGCAGAGGGATAATAGGGGAAGGGCCATCAAAGAAAATGTATAAAGGACATATGGACAAAGCCAAAAGAGATAGTTCATGGGTGGGAGGTGGGGATGGTTGGGGCAGGGGGTGTATTGGGGGGAAAATGTTGACAACTTTACTTGAGCAATGATAAAAATATATAAAAACAGTTTAGCTGTCTGTGTTGGTTAGACAATACTAAAATTTACTGTGGAACAATCTGATTTATTCAAACAGAAACATAACATTTCTTTAGCATGTGGTGGAGAAAATTAAAATAAGATACCAGCCAGTTCCTAAACAACATTCCAAATATTAAATATAAAATTAAATTAAACAAAATAACATTTATACTCTACCAAAGTGTACTTAAAGTACGTTGTTCATGTGCATGTGAGAGAGGCTGAAATGTTATTGTCATGTAGTATATAATATTACAAGCACAATAAAGACAGTTATGGTACAGCAGGGAAAAAAACGGAGTTAGTGTGTTACTGAACCATCTGCTTAGTTAAAGCATTTCATAAGATAGAACCTTTAAATATCTGTGCAAAAATCCATGTATGTTAAGAAATAATATGCATTGAGATAGCCATTGATAACCAAGAAATATTTTCCTAACAATCAATATCTGATTATTTCCTTTTGCCTCTAACTTTTTTTGTTTTCACCTAGCAGACACTATTTTTTCTATATTTTAGTGACTATGCAAATGCATAAATTTTGAGCAAAAAAGCAATGCTGCTCTGACTTAAGCAGCAAAAGAAGATGTAATAGAATTTTCCATCTTAAATTCTGTTTTGCAGTTGAGCATAAATTGCTTTTGGAAGAGTGAGGCATGTATTTTTGCTTGCTATATTACCTTCTCTGACTTGTCAGCCTAATGTCAGTAATAAATTACTTCAGGAAGCTGAGCCTTTCAACTTCAATAACCGGGGCCACTTCAAGTTCAGTGATGACCAACATTATGGGAAACTCCCACATCCTATCATGTACTTTATTATCACTTTGACTTGAGACACTGAATAAACTAAGAGGTGTATAAAAAAGCCACTCATTTGGAAAACAAAGAAAGAGAACCATAGCATGCTAAAGCAATACCCAAAGTGAAAACATAAGCCTTGAGATTTTTGGAAAGTCATTATGCTTTTTAATTTTAAAAAAGTGTGTGTGGTTATCAATTAGATTTCAGAAAGAATTTTTGTGCTGCATTCATATTATTGTTTCCACTTGGGTGATCATCTTGCAGGGCATCTTATCTGGTCTTCACTTGTTTACTAAGAGCTGGTAGCACATATGTAACAGAGCCTGCACATTTAACCAGCAGAGGATACTTTATAAAGAATACAAAGAAAATTTTGAAAATAAGTCTGTTTCAGGATAATAGGCATAATGCATGATGGGTTTTTTGTTGTTGTTGTGCAAAATGGTTGATTGTGAAACTGTCATTTTAACTTTTTTATTTACATGTCAAAATGCACGATTTCTGCTAATACTTGCAAAGTCTCATGTCATTGCTTGAGAAAACCTTTTATTTTTAAAATTAAATCACATTTACTAATGACCAAAGATGCACTAAAACAGAACACTCTATTTTTAGTATCACTTCAATTTATTAAAGTTGCTGAGAGTGTAATTCATGGTAGAATAGGGCCAAACATTTTTTTAGGTCAAACAGTAAATTTGGTGCTTGTTGAAAAGGGAGGAGATAATGCTTTGCTGACTGTTAGCAGCTATTGAGCTGACGGCTTCCTGCAATGATTTTTCCTAGGTTTAATATGTGTGGACTTTCACATAGATACTACTGAGACAAGATCCCAAACATAGATAGTAATCTATAATGACCAAGCTGCATGGGTATAATAAAGAGAAGCTGCAAACAACCTGTTTGGGCTCATATACAAATGATATAGAGGCTTTTACTGTTGATCTGTTATGGAAAAATACTCCAAGAACTCTCACTGGTGTGGTAAGTTGGGTTTTGTTTAATATACATGCTTCAAGGGTTGGCTCAACCTAGCCAAGCGTTTAAGGTTTACCAAGATTTTCATCATATCTTTTGAGCCATACTTAAAGGATAAGCCCCTTTACAATGACAATTGTGATTATGGTAGTTTCTTTGAGTCTTTTGTGGATAAAAAGCTAGTCGTATTAACGTTGAGAGGGACTAAAATTTAAGGTTAAACATGTATGGAGTGTTTAGTTATAAGGTATACCCTATGTAACCTTGGACAAATTATGTAATTCCTTTAAGTCTGAAATTAAGTAACATATATAGCACATAACACAGTATTTGGTATATCATGAATTCTCTAGACATATTAAATTTTTTTCCTTGCTGGTGTTCAGTCTAGTGACAAAATGCAAAATAAGTCGAATTATAAGTAGAGGTGAAATAATTTCTGAAATATATAAATGGTTACTATCTGTGTATCTGTGTATCAAAAAATAAGTTCCACCTCAATCCCAGTTTATTGACATCCCTGTTATAATTAGAATGGCTTTGGCAAGTGGATACCTTTCTTAGTCATCTTTTATTTTTTCACACTTTTAAAAATGAGTTAGATTTTTATATCCACTAAAATAACTTTCTTTCTGACATTTGCGATTCAATCACTCATTCCACAGTCAACTTTCTCTTAACATGAGTTAGTTTTGCCTGTTCTACAATTTTATGTAAATGTCATCACATAGTATGAGAAAGTACTTAATTTTTTCACACAGTAAGAAATGTTTAAGACTCATTCATGTTAATCCACATATCACTCGGTTATTGTTTTTTATTGGAGAGTGGTGCTCAGTTCTATAATCAGGGGACTTTTTTATCCATTCCCCTCCATTTTTGCACTTATTTTTCTGTCAGTGATTCAGTTTGGAACGTACTATTGATCACTGATTAGCAGATTAAAAGTTGCAGAATGGAGAATATAGTTAATAATGCCAATCTAACAGGTTATGGAGCCAAGTGGGTGCTTGAGACAGCAGGGGTACATTCTGTACAATGCATGGTTTTCCTGCCCACTCTGATATATATGTGACAGTAGTGTGGAATGGTATTGAATGTAAACTGTGTTTTAAATTTTTTCAATATATCCCTACAGAATATGGAACAATACACTACATAGTAGACTTTGAATAAATGCTTGCTGAATTTGTTTTAAAAAAGTTAAATGTGAATATACAGAGTGATTTCAGATAATGAGATACTTGTGACCACTTCTGCAAACAGTTTACTACACAGTACTACAACTGTTCATCCTGTACTTCCTTAATCTCTTAGAATCTTTTTCTATTTTTATCATTGTATATATATACATATATATGTATACACACACACATATATATATACACATATATATACACACACACACACACATCCAGATTCGATGAATCGAATTACCATGATGTCTCTTTAAAAAGTCCATATTCTTCATTGTTCATGGGAACAACAGAAGCAACGTAGTCTTATCAGTGGCTGAACACCTGTTTTAAGATTACAAGTATATTCTGTATGAATTGTGTCCCAAGCGATGGACTCAAAAGTACATGTGAGTCTTAGAAACACTTTTGTGTGCTGTGTTTTTTTAAGTTGTCACATTAAGTGTTGCAGAAAACTACCCACTCTATTATGAGTGTGCACATGAGGGATGGCCAGCCAGCTTCAACAATGGGACCAGAGGACCTGGCTGGGCCATCCCAGGTCACTACTCTCTGGCCATTGGTCCTGGACATTCATCCACTCCCTCTGAGCAGCAGTTCCTTCCTGTGTAATATGGGAATAGATAGTAAGAGTTCCTCTATATTTGGGTTTTCCCAAAAATGAAGCCAGCATGTGCCAGGAACTGCTGTGCAACACAGGGCCCAGTGCTGAGTGTGCCCTTCTGAGTAGCTGCCTATGTCTCCCTCCCTATAGGCCAGAACTTGAATGACTATAATACCCTTTTATATTAACGTGGTTTACATCATCTCCCATTTCATGGCAGAGAGCCAATCAACTATATCAAGCAGTTCCAATGACAACAAATGCATATAATATTTGACACAGTTTAACCCATTTTCACTATTATCATGCTTATAATGAAGAAACATCTAATACCTGTAATTTGACTTATGAATCTATCCCTGAAGCAATGTGGAATTCACACAACATGGCAAATGTGTTTTTGCCATGTCCTAAGTGTAAAGTGAAAAGAATTCTGTGCCTGCAGAGGAAGAAAATCTGCTGCTAGTCTGGACTTGCAGCATTCTGGTTTCTGGAATGTTTTTTTTTTCTTATTGTGTCTTGTGAACTTGGTTAATGTCAGAACCTGATCTACTTTTAGTATGCTGATAGGGATTGAGTCAATAATGTTTCTGAGCCTGGGCTGAGGGTGGAATCCTTAAGATATTTTGACCAGGGTTGTGACTGGTACTATGAAACCTCACAGTAAACAAACTATTGGGACTCTGGTGGGAACTCACCACTGTGATCTTGCTGCATGGACCACAAACATCTTGACAATACTCGTACCCTATTGTGATCCAGTTAAGCATGGAATAATATGAGAACAATTGGAAGAGCAGCTGGGCCATATTTGTTGAGACTATTCTTTAGAGTCATAATACATTAGAACTCATTTCAAAAGATAGGGGGAGAGTTGTTCAGGCAAAGTTGGATAATGGGGGTGGGGCACAGGGCATGTACTAAAGAGAAGGAGCATTATGAATGAGGTCACCAAAGCATTAAAAAACCTGAGATTTGGTGCCACTGCAAAGGGTTGTGTGACTTCTTTAAGTTTTTTCAACTTTAGTGAGGTATGATTTATGTTTAATAAACTGTATCCACTTAAATATGCAATTCGATAAGGTATTTTTAAAAATCTACCTTGTGATTTACATACAATAAAATGCACATATTTAATTATACAGTTCTCTGAGGGTTTTTTTAAGACTGTATTTATTTACTTTTAGAGAGAGAGGAAGGGAGGGAGAAAGAGGAAGAGAAACAACAATGTGCGAGAGACACACAGTTGCCTCTCTCATGACCCCAACTGGGGACCTGGTCCACAACCCAGGCACGTACACTGACAGGGAATTGAACCTGTGACCTTTCAATTCTCAGGCTAGCACTCAATCCACTGAGCCTCTCCAACTATGGCAATTCTCTGAGTTTTCTTAAATTATGGTATAAAACACATAACATAATACACCATCTTAATCATTCTTAAGTTTACAGTTTGGTAATATTAAACATATTCACATTGTGGTGCACAATCTATTTTGAGTAACAATAAACCCCTTGCTCAACTGCCTCCATAGTACTTCAACAAGGAATATAATGTAACATTAACCTTTAAACTTTTCATAGCACTTAGATTGAAAGTACATTGGTAATGCAGGTTTTGATTAATGGAACTCATACTTTAAAATCATTACAGCAATTTTATTTTTCCCCATGTCTATCCCACTAAACTCAATGCAAAAAGGTTTTTCCCTCACCCATCATGAAACTCAAGCAGGCTTCACAACGTTGTTCCTCATTTATACATAACAGAAAGTCTTGTGGTCACTATAAGGCCATGGACACAGATAAATTAATAAATTGACTGTGCCAAAGAAATTTGTATGTAGGACAAGCAGTAATTAAAATGAAATTTCTTTCATTCTGAGTGTGAAAATCTGTCCCCCACACTTACACTTAAAAATACATAGCACACAAGGATCCACCTTAACAAGCAGCCCCATATTCATGCTCTCTGTGGTGGTGAAATGTTGACAGTAAACTAAATAAAACTAGTGCTGTTAATTTGAATGTTTTAGTCTGGTTGTTCAGTTTTTATTTAATTAATAAACAAATTAGTTCATTTTTAGAGCTGCATAGAAGCTGGCATGAAAGACATGTTTTTTAATGTATTTGAACATACTTAAATAATGGCTTAGTAAAAATTGTGAAAGCAATATACATGGAGACACCTCACAATGGAGTCTGAGTCACCATCCCACAGGAGCTGCCCTGCATGGCTTTCTCCTCAAATTTTTAGATGGTTTCAAGTGGGCAAAATAATATTTGGATAGGAAAAAGCAATGTTTATTCCAAACAACAGCATACAAAGCTAACGGGAAAGCAGCCATTCTGACTACCAGACTAAAAATTGAAGATGTTATTTAGAATAAGCTCCACTATGTATAGCTAAAAAATAACTTTGCTTGTTTGCACCTATAGAAATTCCTTCCTTGCCTTGTTAATGCCAGTGGGAGTTCCTTCTACCCATGTAATGATTTTCCTTCCCTCGCTCATGAGCACACCTTGCCTTAACTTCCTAATCAGAACACGATATGGGATTCTGCCTGAATTAGCATTTCCCAGAATTGCAGTTCTTTTTGATCTCATATAATCATCTGTTGCCTCTCACTATGGCCTTTTTTTTACAATTTTAAAAAATTTATTTAATTATTGTTCAAGTACAGTTTTCTATCTTATACCCCCACCCCAGCCCACCCACCCCCAGTGTTCCCCACCTCCCTCCCATTCCCCCCACAACCTTAGTTTTAGTCCATGTGTCCTTTATACTTGTTCCTGTGAATCCTTCCCCTTTTCCCCTGAAATTCTTTCCCCTCTCCCCTCTGGTCCCTGTCAACCTGTTCTGTATTTCAGTGTCTTTGGTCATATTTTGCTTGCTTGTTTGTTTTGTTGTTTAGGTTCCTGTTAAGGGTGAGATCATATGGTATATGTCTTTCACCGCTTGGCTTATTTCCCTCAGCATAATGCTTTCCAGTTCCATCCATGCTGTTGCAAAGGGTAGTAGCTCCTTTCTTTCTGCTGTATAGAATTCAATTGTGTAAATCTGCCATAGTTTTTTTTGATCCATTCATTTACTGATGGGCATCTAGGTTGCTTCCAACTCTTGGCTATTGTAAATTATGCTGCTATGAACATTGGGGTGCATAGGTTCTTTGGGATTGGTGTTTCAGGGTTCTTAGGATATACTCCTAACAGTGGAATTGCTGGGTCAAAAGGCATGTTCATTTTTAATTTTCTTAGAAAATTCCATACTGTTTTCCATAGTGGTTGTACCAGTCTGCAATCCCACCAACAGTGAACTAGGGTCCCCCTTTCCCCACAACCTCTCCAGCACTTGTTGTTTATTGTTTTTTTTATGATGGTCATTCTGACTGGTGTAAAGTGGTATCTCATTGTGGTTTTAATTTGCATCTCTCTGATAGCTAGCAATATTTAGCATCTTTCCATGTGCCTCTGGATCTTCTGTATGTCCTCCTTGGAGAAATGTCTGTTCAAGTCCTTTGCCCATTTTTTAATTGAGTTGCTTGTCTTCTTAGAGTGGAGTCATGTATGTTCTTTGTATATTTTGGAGATTACATCTTTGTCTGAGGTATCATTGTCAAATATGTTTTCCCAAACAGTTGGTTCTCTTTTTATCTTGATACTGTTTTCTTCAGCTGTGCAGAAGCTTTTTATTTTGATGAGATCCCATTTGTTTCTTCTTTGGTTTATGTCCCTTGTTCTAGGGGACATATCAGTAAAAACGTTGCTGTGTGATATAGCTGAGATTTTCCCGCCTATGTTCTCCTCTAGAATTTTAATGGTATCACAGCTTATATTTAAGTCTTTTATCCACCTTGAATTTATTTTGGAGTATGATGTAAGTTGGTGCTCGAGTTTCATTTTTTTTTTGCACGTAGCTGTCCAGTTCTCCCAACACCATTTGTTGAAGAAGCTATTTTTACTCCATTTTGTGTTACTGCCCCCTTTGTTGAATATTAGTTGCCCATAGAGACTTGGGTTTGTTTCTGGGCTCTCTGTTCTGTTCCATTGGTCTATGTGCCTGTTTTTATGCCAGTACCAGGCTGTTTTGATTACAGTGGCCTTGTAATATATGGCCTTTTATTTTTAAGGTAACAAAATAATTGAAGACCACAGAGAGAAACAAAACTACAACTTCTTTCCTTTCCTTAAATTGTCTGAATAATGACCAAGTTTTAGAAGCATAACTTTCAAGAAGTAACAAATATTGTTAAGGCAGTCCCTTTGACAGAAGAATAATTTAAAAAGTCATCCTGTCAAAGCAAACTTGAAAATAACACCGAACATCTTCTCTCACCTATCAGATTGGCCAAAAAAATCAAAGTTTGGCCATTCACTATTTTGTGACACTATGGAGCACCACACAATGTCCTGCAATTGCTAGTGTCAAATGGTACCCCCTATGGAAGGAAATCTGACAACATTTACCAAAACTACTATTCAATCCAATAATCTGACCTCTAGATATCTACCCTACAGAAACACCTGCATATGCACAAATTGAGAATCTGTTAGATAAATTATTCTGAAAGGAGTGAGGGGAAGTGATTTTTGTCTTTCCCAAGGGTATTTGACAAAGAGTGAAGACATTTTTGGTTGTCACAAATGGGTGAGTGGGTGCTAGTGGTATCGAGTGGTTAGAGGCCAGGGACCCTGCTAAACATCCTACAATGCAGAAGACAACCCCCTGAGGAAAGAATTGTCCGTCCCAAATATCAATAGTGCCAATGCTGAGAAACCATAATATGAATCAATTATTTTTTTTAGATGATAAACTATGCTACTTTCTGTTGTTCATATCTTCTCTTTTGCTTCATAGTTACAGTAAGCATTTACGGTTTAGATTGGTTTTGCATTGACCACTATGTGAAAACAATGAACTTATATTCAAAATATGTTAATAATTACAGCATCACAAGGAAAGAATCAAAGCAGCAAAACAAAAACAATGGTAAGCATTTATTTGCTGTCCCTTACTTAGATTTTTATATCCTTGCACTGGAAATCTAACTTAAAGATTTGAAAGCAGTAAAACATAATTAGATTTCCAACAGGTACACAAACACTAAAGGGTACTATATTTTCCTCTCATTGTTTCTTTCTGTGAATATTCTACATTTGTTTTTACAGGGTTCTTTGAAACAATTGCTGCCTAAACAATAGCTTGAGGTGAAAAGGTTATGCACATTCAGTGAAAATTGTGAGCTTTATGACATGCATGTGGTCATTGTACACAGAGCCCCAAATTCTTTCAGATGTTTATTAAAAACAGCTGACACATAGAACATCAAAATTTAGACTGCCTTATGAAAATGCTGTGCTGTGATAACTGATGCATAAAGTTTACATCTCCTTCTCAAAGAGTGTGTACACGTTTATACTTGAAAAATTAAGAGCCTTTTAACTTTGTTTCTCAAAAACTGGAGTGTGCAAAAGCCTATTTTTAGGATTTAACTCTCCCTTTCCTTCTAAATATAGAAAAATATTTAGAAACTGAAAAAAAACTCTACAAAAAATGAACCCACACATTCACTCAGTTTCTTCTTCTCTCTCCCTTCTGGATCTTTCCATTTCCCTTCAGCCTCACATTTTCACTGTACATACTAATCTACATCCAGACATGCAAATAATATGTGTAGTTGATATCTGCATGTATTTGTGTTTAATTACTGAAACTTTTATGGAAATGGTAGTGTCAAATGAAGCTAAAGGATGGGAAGCTACTTTTAGTTTCAGAATCTGTCTCTATGGCTGTTATAATTCTAATTATAAGAATATCCATTCATAAATAGATGTGATTATCAGCTGAGGGACGCAGGGTGAAGCAAGTAAGAATTGGTGAGTATATTTTTCATTACATATACAGGGCCAGGCACAAAAATGCCCCTTTTCTTTTCATATTAAAATATTTTATTGCAAAATCATAGGCACATAATTCTGTAACATTATAATATCACAGTCAAGTACATCATTTGGCATTTTAGGTTATATGTTCCAATTAAAACTATAAATTATTACATCTATGCTATTACCCTACCAACCACACTCAAGCAGACCTTACTTCTTCTGGACCCTGTATATCCCCCCTTGTCTATAACTCAAAACTATTGGATATAAACCTTTAAGCAGGAGGTACAGAATCACCAATGACGAAAAAAAAGTTGTGATAAAGCTACATTCTACATAGTATTTCTAAGCTGATCTGTTGAAGTCTTAGTATTTCATTTTAAAAGTCTTATTCTCAGTTAAGATGCATGCCCAATTTGGCTGGAATGTATACAGTAGTTTTATGTGGATTGGGTAGATCAGAGCTTAGTCAATAAAATACCATCTGGTTGTTGAATGAAATCAACCTCTTTATCATAAATGTAGCTGACAACTTGAACAGAATAAAGATAGGCTTCTAAACTAAGTATTTAACTTCAGTTGTGTTTAAACGGGTAAGTTGTACTAACCTCTGTTGTTGTTTTTTCTTATCTTACAATATACAGGGGTAGGCAGAAGTAGGTTTACAGCTGTTCATATGGAAAATAATGCAATAGTTAATAAATAGTAATACAAGAGTAAACTAAACTGCATTTCATGCACTTGTAACTGTAAACCTACTTTTTCCCATTTTGTATAATAGTTAGCACAGGGTTACACATTCAAAGCACATCCTATTGTCAGTTTTTGTCAGTCACCTCCCATTCTCTGAAGATTTTCATGAACCACTAAGACCTATACATTCCACCACAGTTTAACTGTTCAACTGCGGCTAAATTAATGAAATTGAAGTAGATAGTTTTGTTTCGATAGGCAATATCTAGGTATACTTTGAAAACATTTTTGTGATTTACATTTATATTTTCATTCCTCTCCCTCAGGAGATAGTGATTAAGGACTTTCATTGAAATGAAAAGTATGAATCTTGTCTTCAGCCACTTATGCTCAATAAAAGAGAACTGATGGTAATCTGCCAGTGACACAAGTGGTTTTCAAATTATTATTGTGATAACTGCTGCCATGAGTAAGTAAAGGAGGCTGTGAGAACAGAGGTCTTTGGACCCTGACTGCTAAGGATTCTTCAGGAGATCAATACCCTAATCCCGAAGGGTAAGAGTTAACCAGATATAAAGAGGGAGAAATCCCCTTCTAGGTATCAGAGCAGCTTGTGAGAATTTTCTGTGATGGAAACCAACTTGGCCTATTTGAGGAAGAACTTACGTGGGTGAAATACAAGAACTCCTCAAGAGATGAAATGGGCAAAGTTGGCAAGACAATGCCGGGTATGGTGAAGATTTGGGACTTCTAAGGATAGTATGGGAGTGATGTGCTTTTTAAAATGGTGAATTGTGTCAAGGAGATTCAATAAGAAAAATTAATGAAGTTTCCCAAGCAGTTCAGGCCAGGTAGTGGCATGTGCAAGGATGAGAAAAATATATAGATTACATCAAGAACTACCCAGCTATGTATAAAGCAGGAGCTACATGGGCAATGATGACTGGTACCTAAACTCATTCTTATCACTTCAGTATTATGCTCATCCTCTAAATAGATATAAATAGCACTTAATCAAGCAGTTTTCAGAGAGTTGCAGATTATACAAGTGTGTCTTTATGTGTGTGTATAGCCATACAGCACAAATGGTAAATATTTGGATGTGCCAATGAAGTCTTCATTTTGATCAAAAGGGTAAAGGTCCCATCCAGATATTGTCACTGCACAATTGTTATTCAACCTAATGCTTGTATCATTAGATGATAGAACAGGAGCTCTGCTGGCCAAGGGTGCCTGTTACTTGGGTAAGTTTTCTCAAAACAATGATTCAGTTTTAATCAATATGGTAGAATCAGTACTTTTTAAAAACAGAATATTTGATTAAATGTGATAAATAATTTAAACTATTGAACTACAATAAATTCATTTCTAAATCAATAAACAGTTTAATCTTGTAAGAAGTTCACTTTATGACAAACTCAAAAGAAATATCTCAATGATAGAGAAATAAATATCAAAGTATAAAGGAAATAGTCATCCATGTCATTTCCCTAAATTTCTGTAGTGTCCTGTGTTTTAATAATAAGTATATGCATTTATTTAACAGAACATAATAAGCATATGAGAAATAAATGAAATCACTGAAGACAAATTTGAAATCAGGAAAAATCACAAGGCATTCAAAGAAAATAAAGGATGATGGATAAACTTCCAGAAGCCATTTCTTTCATGTATAATTAAGAAATGTCAGTTCTTTACAAATATTTGGTAGTAAACTCTTATAGATGTACTGGAAAATTCGTTGTCCCATTTTGGGGGTTGTGTTTTTATTTGTTGATATTTTCTTTTGCTGTGCAAAACCATTTGAGTTTGATGCAGTCCCATTTGTTTACTTTTTCTGTTGTTCCCCTTGCCTAAGGAGATATATGGGATAAAATATTGCTACAAGCTATGTCCAAGATTTTGCTGCCTATATTTCCCTCTGGGATTTTTGTGGTTTAAGGTTTAACATTGAAGTCTTCAATCCATTTTTAATTTATTCACCAATATACCCAATAAGGGGATAATATCTAAAATGTATAAAGAACCTTACAAAACGCAGCACCAAAAAAAAAATCCCTCAAAACCCAATTAAAATATGGACAAAGGACCTGAATAGACACTTCTCCAAAGAAGACATACAGATGGCCAATAGACACATGAAAAGATATTCAATGTCACTAATCACCAGAGAAATGCAAATTAAAACCACAATGAGATATCATTACAAATCTGTCAAAATGGCTATTATCAATAAAGCAACAAACAATCAGTGTTGGAGAGGATGTGGAGAAAGCGAGCCCCTTTTGTACAGTTCCTGGAAATGCAGACTGGTTCAGCCACTGTGGCAAGGAGGACATACCTCAAAAAATTTAAAATGGATCTTCTTTTTGACCCAGTGATCTCACTTCAGGAAATGTGTCTGAAGAAACCAAAAACACTAATTCAAAGAGACATAAGCACCTCTATGTTCATTGGAGCATTATTTGCAATTATGAAAATGTGGGTGCAACCCAAGTGTCCACCAATAGATGACTGGATAAACCACCTATGGGGCATTTCCACAATGGAATACTACTCAGCCATGAAAAAGAACAACATTTTACCATTTGCGACAGTATGAATGGTCCTGGATAACATTATGCTAAGAGAAACAAGCCAGTCAGAGAAAGACTAATACCATATGATCTCACTCATATGTGGAATCTAATGAACAAACTGAACTAACAAGCAATATAAAGACAGACTCATAGATAGAGAGGAGGATGACAGCTAAGGGGGTGAGGGAGAGTACAGGGGTGGAAGGACTGAGCAAAAACGAAATAGGACTCATGGACATGGACAACAGTTTGGTGATTGTAGGAGGAGGAGAGTATGCGGAGACTAAATGATAATGGAAAAATATAATTAAAACATTTAAAAAATCAATTGTAGTGAAGAACGCAAGTGACTTAGCAGATATATGTATGATTAGGCTAAAAATAAAGACTTTTGAGTATAAAAAAAGAAATGCCACCTGCACACTCATATTATTTTTATAAAATTGCATGCATTTTTGTAGAGGTATTTTTTATATGTATTTACTTCACTTTCATAAAGTCACTTAAAAGACTGGGCATTTTCATTAACTTAACTGCATTTTCCTCATCTATGGCTGGAAGAACAGGTAGCAACATAATGAAAATTGGAGAAAATTGGCTACACATCTGAGGATCTTCTTACATTTTTCTTTTTTTAAAATACCAAAAATGAAAAATAAAGGGACTTCCTGAAACATATGTATTTTATCTGAGCTTTTAGCAATTAGCATTCAATTTTCAATCCACCCGAGATTTAGGCATGATATTTTTGTACTTTATTTTCATAGACTATTATTCTGCATAGTTCTGAGAAAACTCACTGAAGATGGAAGTTGGCAGTCTAGTATATCACTATCACAGACCCAACTCAGGTTTAAATAACGATAATGGTAATATGTAACCCTTACACAACATTCACTGAGAACCATGAACTATCTAAGTATTCCACACATGCATTTATATATTGAATTCTCAAAAACAACCTGTATAACATACACTGATATCATCTGAACATTAAGTAGGAGACACTAAGTTTCTAGTGAGGTCATTTTCTCAAGGTCCTTAGAGACCAATGGAAGAATGCAAGCTGTTTGACTTCAGACTTCACAGCCTCAGATATCAGGTGTGTCACATGACATAATTGCTGAGAAGGTGCCATTAGTTTCATCTCCTGGAGGTGTGCAGAATATGACCTATAACTTGTGTGATGGAGTGAGTGCCATGGGCCTCAGGGTGAGAGATGAAGGGAAGAGAAGGCAGCAATAAAGGTAGTGAAATAGTAAATCCATAAATGTAGCCATAAAAGCCAAGAGCAGAAATAACTTCAACTAGTTAAAGGGTAAATGCTGTTGATTGGTTGAGTAAGCTCACAAATTTGAGGCATAATAGACAAAGTCAGCCTTCTTGTCAAGGGTGATCTTATTAAACTGAGGTGGACAGCAGCCTTAATGAAGCAAATTGATCAGAGAAAACAGTGAGGAAAAACAGAGCAAAAGGTCAAGGTCTGGAGGATAATGTGAGGTCACGGGAGAACCAGTGAAAATATTCTCAGTACCTATTTGTGATTACAGACCAGACATTAAAAGAGAATATGTGCAACATGCAAATGAAACACAGCAAGCATACTGGCTGTGGATTAATTGAGACCAGCATGACACATAAATCAGCACATCAGACAGACAGACAGACACACACACACACACAGAAAGATAAGTTAGTCAAAGAACAATGTTCTTGAGCTACAGATCTCCTGGGAAATAGAGAGAAAGGCCTTGAATCTGATGTGCAGTTAAACAGTAAAACCACTCCCAGAGAACATTCCACAAATAGTCACCAAACTACTCCCCAGAGAAGGACAAAGAACATGTGGCCAAGAGTTACCTAGGAAGAAAGAATACAAGCATAGGGGAGATTCTGCCCATGGAGAATGATGTGTAACCTTATAGAAGTGACAAGTGAAACAAAGTCTAAATATCTAAGGAGAGAAATGCCCTGACAGCAGAGACCAACTCATTTAAATAGAAAAAAAATGCAAAATAAAAATGTTGGATGGATGTTCATTGAACCTCTTGACAAAAGAATCTATTTTTGTTCATTTTGGACTCTCTGAAATGAAGCATAGTATCTGGCAGCAAAGGATGCTCACTCTGTTGTTGAATGATAAAGGAGTTAAAGTGATCGATGGAGTGGGGAGAGAGAGCAAGGGGGTACTGACATTTTCATTTAATGAGGCTTGATAGTTTAATTGGACTAGGGGAAAGAAAATGATACAAATAAAAGGAAGCAAATGAAAAGCGAATGATAAGAATTCTTATCTCTTACTTACCATGTTTACAGAGAAGAGCTTATTCACTCCCCCAAATGTAAAATTATGGGGTAAGAAAACCCCAACTTCAACCTGCCTCCTCCCTCATGACTTGCCATGGAAGGAAAAGCAACATATGTAATCAGTGAATTTGGGTGAAGGAATGGAACATATGCAGACGAGTAGACCTTTTTGTTCCTTTCCAAATGATTTGAGTCCAGGATGCACACTTTCCCTCCTCCTTTATGTGTAGGTTGTTTTTCCCTGCAGGTAGTCTACAACTGGACAGTTTGGTATGACTCTTCTCCACATTGGTGGAAAGTATTAGTAAGCCCATTATGTCAAAAGTTCAAAGCTATTTTCTAATTCATATTTATAAATGATTAGCTGACTTCCTAATTTTAAACCTACATCATTTCTACACTTACTTCTCAGTTGGCTTTACACTCAGATGAGGTAAAGCAAGGTCTGATTAATTGGTAATTAATGATCATTCCTAAAATATAATGATAGTTCAAGTCACAGAGTGAACGGCCTTAATTTTCACCATGAAGAATTTTAGTGATTGTAGAATGGCAAAATGGCATGGACAATGTGACTCTTTGGAACACTATTTAATGTTCTGAGTAAATTGTAATTAAATACACTCCATGGGAAAAACAGTTGGTTTGCTTTTGCATATACCAAAGAATAAAATCATATTTAGAGTTGTGGCCAGACTTGTCCTTTCATAAAGAAATAGGTGAGAAGAGAATGGCAAGCAAGGAGATGTAAAGACAAGGCAAGCAAGCTGGTTACATTATTGGAAGGAAGGGGGAGGGAAGGTATCAAGTTATGACCAGATGCCTCTAAGAAGATCAGACAAGAGAGAAGTCAGCTGATTTTATCAAATAATCAAGTCCCATACATACAAAGAAAAATATTAAAGCTGAGAGGAGACTGTTCAAAATCCACTTCTGGATAGTAGGACAGGCCTGCTTCAGGAGAACAGAAATGAACATTTACAAGTTAAAGTGTCCTTAGCCAAAGAATCATGAGCTTGTTGAATTTGGTAGCACTCAGCAGAGAAAAAATTACTTCAGAGAGAATAATGGGTGAGGGTGAGCCTACAATCTTTCCATAGAGTTGTTTAAAATAGTAATTATTATTTCAATTGTGAAAAGTAATAAAGCAGTAAAATAAGGGTTATGTTAAAATATATATTTTCAAAAGCTGTTTGAGAGATTATTTTCCTAATCTGCCTTTCAATTTTCCAAAAATGATGTTGGCAGATTCCTTATAGATTTTACTCATCTAGGAGAAAGTGGATGTTTTAGATAGTAACTTTATTTTTTATTCTTTCAGTTTTATTGAGATAGGATTTATTTTATTCATATAATAATCACTATATAAAATTAAGATGTACGGCATAACTTGACTTACATGTATTGTGAAATGATTCCGATAATACGTTCAAATAACATCCATCACCTCATATAGATACAAAAGATGTTTATTTCTTTGTGATAAGAACTTTTAGCCCTGTCTGGTGTAGCTCAGTGGATTGAGCGCGGGCCTGCGAACCACACGATCGCAGTTCGATTCCCAGTCAGGGCACATGCCTGGGTTGCAGGCCAGTTCCCAGCAAGGGACTCACGAGAGGCAACCATACATTGATATTTCTCTCCTTCTCTCCTTCCCTTCCCATCTAAAGATAAATAAATAATATTTTTAAAAAAGAACTTTTAGGGTCTACTCTCTTAGCATTTTTCAAATATTTTAGGTAGCAAATTTTAATCAGTTCCTATTATCTGATTAATAACCTCCTTACTTAACAACCTGGCAAATTTATAGGCACTATAATACTGAGAACATATTACAATGGGTTGTCAAGGAACACGTATAAATGGCACATGGACAAAGCCAAAGGTGGGTAGGATCAATGCTGGGAGGTAGGGATGGCTGGGGAGAGGGTGTGTGTGTGTGCAATGGAGACAACTGTGCTTGAACAACAACTAATTAATTAATTTATTTATTTATAAAAGAAGTCTATGAAGAATAAGGCTGGTTTTATAATAGTGTGGACAATTACAAGAGTAAGAAAAATGGAGAAAAAATAGTGAGAACACATTACAATAGATCCTATGTAGCAGCATTTAAGTCTATCATTTTTTATACAGAGACTCACTTTCCTTCATCAGGATAGGCTTCCAACAGAAATCAAGGTTTGAACACTTAATCCCAGGTAAATTTCTAAAATGAACTTAAACCTTAAATTGCAGGTAACTGTAGCAGAATTACACAAAACAATCTTTTTATGCCTGAATGAAACTGGACATTCCTAGAGTATACTAATATCATTTGCCTACTTACTCAAATTTGGTTCCATCTTAATCATGAGATAGTTAAGAAATTTATTTAGCCCTGAAAATTGGGAATTAAGTGTTACACACTTGAACCCTGAGGTTAATCCACTCTAGTATCTGCTTTCCTGATCTGCCTATTAAACAGTTTTTGCTACTAGTTGAAGAAAGAAAGCTTACAGGGTTTCATTTATTAGAAATTCTACTTCTAAAAGTTCTATTATTTTACTAAAGCAAATTCTGGGTGCAGGTTATAGCAATATCTCCAACATAAGTGGGTTTGCTTTCCATCTGTCTAATTTTAATTTGAAGAAATAATTCTACAAATTGAAGAGCAACTGAAAAAGTTGGCAATAGAAGATTCTACTCTTTCCATGTGGATATATTCCAATTCCACTTATAAATTTAAGCCCTAAGTGATTAATCTGGAAATTATTTGCAATTACAAAATGAAGTTAGTCAAACAGATTGAAGGAGTTAGCAACCGTTAATAATAACATCATTAAAGTGTATGATCTAACAATAATGTCTCCTTTCACGAAATTTCTATTACTGATTAGCTGATAGAAGGAAGAAAGTTATGTGAGATATCAAACATTTTGACATATGGAAAATAATTGGGTGCATATAATAGGAAATATTCATTTCATAATTCTTTCTGCACTTTTAAGAAAAAATAATTACTTTCATCTCATCCAGTAAAGATGGGGAAGTTATTCTTACAGTTGCAATCTAATGACTGAATAAACTGGCAAACAAAATAGAAACAGAGGCATGGATGCAGACTGACAGCTGTAAGAGGGTATGGGGAGGGAGACTGGATGAAAGAAAGGGAAGGGATTAGCCAAAGAACATATGTGCATGACACATAGACATGGACAACAATGTGGTGATGGCCAGAGGGAAGGGGGGAGGTGCTGGGTGGAGGTGGCAAAGGGTGGAGAAAGGGGACATCTGTAATAGTTTCAACAATAAAAACAAACTGAAAAGAATATTTAACATTCCCTGAACTCTACCATGTACATTTCAAGACTACTATTCACAAGAAATAAGCCAGGTGTTGAAGGACAAATACCATATGATCTCACCTTTAACAGGAAGCTAAACAACAAAACAAACAAGCAAGCAAAATATAACCGAAGACACTGAAATAGGGAACAGACTGACAGTGACCAGAGGGGAGAGGGGAGGGAATTTCAGGGGAAATAGGGGAGGGATTTAGAGGAACATATATAAAGGATACATGTACAACAACTGAGAAGGGTGGAAATGGGAGGGAGGCGGGGAGCACCGGGTTGGGGTGGGATGGGAGTAATAGACAGAAAACTGTACTTGAAAAATAATTAAATGAAAAAATAGGAGGAAAAAGACTACTATTCACAAGAAACAGCATCCTCTGAAAGTCCTTTTCCTGGGAAATGACTCAGTCACCAGGAGACTGCAATTAGTAACTCTATTCCTTGTCTACTCCATGGGGCTTGGAGAGGATTTGTAGTTTTAGTAGGGGATGCGACCTGCAGACTAGAACCTGATGGGTTGTCTTAAAGAGTAGAGAAACCAGTCTGGAGAGCGAGATGGTGGGCGGCCCGGGGGGAGGGAGCGTGACTTGTAAGCACATTGTGTCACCAGGTTTTGCCGGTGGAAGTGAAGCTCTTTCAGTGGATGGAGAGGAAAGTATTTCACTGACCCACACATGAGGGATTATGGTATGGCAAGGTTTATTTGGGTGGAAGGCTGCCTCCGTGTTACATCTCCATCTGCCCTGCCGTGGCAAAAGTCCAGCTGTCTTCAGCAAGACCACAACAAAGGCCAGTTTCCACAGTTTCTATGCCATATTAAAGTTTAGTTCTTTGGAGTCCACAGACATCTGCTAAGCAGTCTCAGTCCCCATCCAAATAGCTTAGCTTGTGTTGCTGGCTACAATCTGTTTCTATGCTATGGTACTCCGCCTGCTGCTAGGAGCCTGCATTTGTGGTTTGCTAGGGCCACATGGTTATAGAAGGACAACATGTGAACACTTGGACTAGTGTGAGTTTCCAGGTGAGTGGAGAGAGAGAGCTTTTTTGTTAAACTGGGATTATATTTTTACCGCTTGGAGAGGATCAGATGCTTTTTCAAAAAAAGACAATCAAATTTTCAAGCTTTTGTGGGTTTCTGATGGGCCCACTTCCTAGCCAATGGATCTCCTTCTTGGGGTAGAGTGGAAGGCCTCTATGGCCAAGCACCTCCCCCTGCATCTTTTTGACTTCTACTGCCACTTGCTTATCTCCTCCTGCTCCTACAACAACCAGTACTGGGGTGGGGAAGGGAGGGGTGTTGATCCTTGGCAGGACAATGCTGTGGTCCCCTGGAGTGTGTGAAGCTGTAGCTTCCTGGTGAAGTAAACAGGCTTATGCTCCCTGGTTGATTATGCTCAACGATGTCCAATTCCCTTTGCTACCTTCCTTATTCATAATTACCTAACTATCTAAAGTAGAACAGTATACTTCATGTATAATAGGTTCTCAATAAGTGCTTTTGAATAGAGGAATAAGTTTCATAAATCTATAACAAAATATGGCAGATACTGCTGTCTTCCCAGTATTTATTTCTTTTGTTCCTATTTTCAGATAATAGAAGATACCTAATTTTATCTGGGCCCGTCAAGAAATGTTTTCCAGCCACAATTGCAGCTAGATGCATCCATATGACTGAGTTGTAACCAGTGGGATGAAAGTAGAAATTATGTGTATATCTTCAGGTCATGGCTTTATAGAGAACCAGTTTGCTTCTCCATGGAAATTCGACTGTACAACTGATCATGCAGATGAGGACAGTGTGGTGGGTGGGGTAGGGAGGTGGAACAATGAGAGAAAAAGAATGTGAGTTCCTGGAAGATCCCAAGGGGCATGGGCACTATACTCCTTGGACCACCTACAAGTCCAAGCTTACATGAGAGAGAGAAATAAGCCCATTCTCTTTGTCACTGCTATTTGGTCATTGTTAAAATAGCTAAAGTACATTCCTAACTAACATGTATAGTGACTTATTGATTTTCTGTTGAAAAAATATTTCAGCCTTACAGGTATGCATGCAAGAAAATATGCCTAAATGATTATGGTATAACCTCATCTGAGTGAGATTAAATTGGGGAGAGAGGCTAATTTATGTTAGTTAACTAAATATGTTAGTTAACAAATTTCTGGAACTGCTAAAAATGAACATTTTTAGTTAAGTAATAGAAATAGCCTTTATTATAAAATGTTACAACTATTTTACCTTCTCTCTCATAACCCCTTCAGCTATATTTCACTTATATTTTTATCATTGAAGTAATAACATCAGAACAGAGTTGATAAAACTGCAAACTAAAACACAGTATATATGGATAAAGCAAATTAGGGAAGATATTTTTGTTCCTGCAAGGAAATGCATGTCCAATTTTGTGGTCCACTTGTTTTATAAATAATATACAAACATAGCCCTGGCTGGAGTGACTCAGTGGATTGAGCACCAACCTGAGGACCAAGAGGTTGCTGGTTTGATTCCCGGTCAGTCCACATGAGTTGTGGACTGGGTTGCCAGTTGGGGCCAGGTGAGAGGCAACCTATCGATGTACGTTTTTCTCCCTCTCTTTCTCCCTTCCTTCCCTTGTCTCTAAAAAATAAATAAAATCTTTAACAAACAAAGTAAAGTAATATATAAACATAGGTTTTCTTACCCTTTAATTTAATGAAATACTGCTATAGGAATTTCACTTTTCACTTTCCGTATGAATTAGGCTCATTCCCATTTAGTTCATTTGGAAGCCAACTGAAAAAGTTTGCATCGTTGGGGTTTGATTTGCCAGATCATCATATTAACTTTTTGAGAAGCAGAGGGATTATGAAGGCACAAGTCACTGTCTGAAATTTATATCAAGATGGTTTTGTCCATCTGTATGAATTGGTTGTTTCAGTCTTCACTAAATTCACATGCTGACAAGTTTAGCAAAAAAAAAACAAAAAAAACTGAGTCCTAAAGCTGAAGTTTTAAACAGATCTTTCTCTAATTATTATTAGCATCTACCTGTAGCTAAAAAAAACAAAAACAAAAACAGAAAAAAAGCCATCCTGCTTGTTGAGCACTATATAGATTTCAGAAGTAAGCATCACTTTAAATGCAAGGAACAGAAACAGAATTGCCTTGCCATTATGTTAGCAGTTTAATATTTATTTATTTTTTGCTGGTATCATGCAAAACACAAACACTATGCTATTAAATTTGACTTGTTAGCAGGCACTGGATGCTTCTAAAGATACTGACTGACATGAACATAAATTGCTATCTTATTAGCAGGGTCAAAACACTTCATTACCAGTGCTTACCTAAAAAGATAAAGTGCCCCAAATCAATATCTTGGTATGTACTCAAGAGGACAAAATGTATAAGAACATTCCATGGCTTTTTCAAAATGTGTGTTTTCCATTTCTCTGGCAGCATATTAATTATTTCAAGTGAACACATGCTTATTTGAGAAATTACACACATTTCAAATCATTTGAGTTAAAATTAGATGCCAAATTTACAAATAAAAAGCTGTAATTTACATGTAATATATGGCTTAATGCTTGATTATAAAAAATGTTTGGCATTGTGTCTAATTTATGTCAAATTTTCTAATTCCTTGAATAGGAGGAGTTTGATCCAAGCTTGTGCTTCTCAAATTTAGTCTGCAAAACATGATCTCAAACATACTCCCTGAAGCAAAAGGATGCCACAAAGACAAAGAAAGAAATTATGTAGACTGAAAGTGGAAATTGCAGTTGTTACAGATTGTCCTGTATTCACTACTGATAGAATCACAATCAATGTCTTATAAATTTATCAATAATCTTAATTACTGTCATTCGATAGTGTAACAACTAAGTGAAGATAGCAAATGTAAGAACTGAGCATTCATTGAACACTTCCCATATGTTGTATTGTATAAGAAAAGTTAAGTGGATAATCAGCACTCTGCAACTCAAGCAAACTAAGGTTTTATGTTTTAAAAATACTCATGATTGCACTTCTCTTACACTGAATCTTTATTACAATGATCTGAACTCCCTTCTAAAACACTGCACAATCTGTCAGTTCTGAGGCAAGATTGTTCAAAAGTAATTCACCAGCAAGGGTGACTTCTCTGTTATTCTCTACCTGACTTCAAGAGAAGTATTTCCAGTTCCTTTGACTCTTAGTTTATGTGGTCATATTTGCAATCTGAGAAAATAAACTATGTCGTGAAATACAAAACTTTCTTGCTATACTTTATTATGTAATTTCCTCTGGTATTTACACATAAATAAACAATTAATATAAAACTATGAATATACAGGGTTCGGCACAAATGATGACCCTTTTTATTATAAAATCATAAGCACGTAATTCTGTAACACAATAATATCACACTCAAGCACACCATAGGACAGATTAGGTGAAATGTTCAAATTAAAACTAGACATTATTACACCCATATGATTACCCTACCAACCACACTCAAGCAGTTCTTACTTCTGCCGGACCTTGTATATAAATATTTGAGTAAGTGCATGTGCATTTACATGCACACACACACAAAATCTTCCCCTAAAAAGAGAATGACTGGTAACTGGTAAACAATACAAGACAACACAAATGAATACAAGTACTATAAAAATATACTACTATGAAGAATATGTCTGAAAGATACAGACTATATTAGAAAACACTAGATTAGCACATGGAAAATCTACTTTACGCATATAGTTATATGACAAATGCCAACAGTCATGGTGAACACATGAATTTGCTCATTGTGGCAACAATCTCTAATTTATGATAATTTTACAAAAATTAGTGTGACACTATAACAAATGCTTTTATGCTTTGTGCTTTATAATTTTTCCTATTCAAGTAATTCTTTACTCAGAATACTTATTCCAATGCACCTTATTAATGTATATTTAAATTAATGTAGGGAGATATTTTTTTAAAATTTGAATTGTCTTTCTGTTTACAAAATGAGCAATATTATGTTTTGAATTGTAAAAAATAAATATAATTATAATTAATTGTTTCAAAAATCTTAAATATAAGATTATATGTTTATATAGCACATATTTTTCAGTATAGATGTAGGAGAAATTGTCAGTGATCTTGTGAGAAATAAAAATATAATTTATTTGTATGGACATTAATTACACAAAGACATGGTATGAATATTTTCTTTGTGTCTCAGCTCTACAGTACTCTGGTACTATGTGCACCAGAGGCAAAATAAATAGGGTACTTATGCTTCTCACAAATATGTCAGGTATCGTACTTTTAAAAGTGAGATGCAGTCCTGGCTGGTGTAGCTCAGTGAACCAAAGGGTCACTGGTTCGATTCCCAGTCAGGGCACATGCCTAGCTTGCAGGCCAGGTCCCCAGTGGGGGCCACATAAGAGGCAATCACACATTGATGTTTCTTTTTTCTATTTCTCCCTCCCTTACCCCTTAAAAGTGACTTGCACAGAAAATATATTGAACCTATGAAAGAGGGAAAACAATAGTGATAGAGTTTTTGAAATGTATTATGCTTTATGTTTTTCGAGATTTTATTTACTTATCTTTACAGAGGGGAAGGGAGCAAGGAAGAGAGGGAGAGAAATATCAATGTGAGAGAGAAATATGGATCAGTTCCATATGAAACCTGACCAGGACTGGACCCACATTCCAGGCATGTGCCCTGACAGGGAATTGAACTGGTGACCTTTTACTATGTAGGGAACTGCTAGCCAGGGTTATTATGCTAAATTCTTGTGTTATGAATAATCATGTACCTACTAAAACTTCAAAATTGGTAAGCATGGTCAAATTTATGTGTATTTGCAGCATGTAGCACATTTGTACTATCATGAAATATCTAAAATAAATTTATTTTTCATTCTAAACTTTACAGGCTGGTATTGAGCACTCTGGATCTTGAATGTAAACTAAACAATAAACATGCAATTAGATGTAAATTGAAAGAATAATTGAGGAAACTATATAAATTATTCTGGTTATAATTAGCTTCACTGTGTTAGAGCCTTAAGTGGGAAATGAATGTGATGAAAATTACACTTATTATATCATTAATCTTGTCCTATACGTCTTTAAGAAATTAGTGCCATGACAATGCAAGCATTACTCAATTACGATGAATTCACTTTCCATTGTACTTCCACTACGACAGGTAGTGGAGTCCTTTTTTTATTCTCTCTCTCAATGGGCATGAGCAGATAGGAATCTACAGAGAAAAAAGTTGGCTCACAGAACAACAATAACAAAAAAGGAACCTGGGTTTGAATATAACCTGAATGATAGATACAGAAAACTAGACACAGATAAATAAAAGTACAATATCAACACATTATCCAGTTGAAAGAGAAAACACACAGTTAATCTCCAATGACCTACTAAGTAAATAATAGAGACTGGCTCTACATAATTTATATAACACATATTGTGCAATTACATCAACGTGCTGTTTATAAACATCTGTTGATAAAAGTTATAGAATATCTTTGAGCTCTTTGAAAAAAATCACGCAATACCTAGTAAAGAGTCCATTTCTGCAGCACTATTTGGTTTTTCTAGTATACTACAGCATAGGCTAGGTAAAGACCTCACATTTAATTTTAATCACATAATTACCAAGCCAGGTGAATAATGGGAACATGTCTACATCCTTAAAACTCTCTGGATGTTGAGCAGAAACTCTTAGGGGGAAAAAGATATGCAAGAAATTTATATTTTTGTGTTCTCACAGGCCTTGTTTTAGATTGAAATTTTCTGCTTCACATTTTTAATTTTGGAAAAGGAAAACAGTGCCTGAAGAAGACATAAGCAATATTACTGTTAAAATTCCAACAGAGCAATATGTAGGTCTGATTACAGAACTCTTATCAGATGACTGAGTATTATAAATTTTTAACTTCATCTCTATGGAAACTGTACAGTCAATTATCTTCCATAAATAAAAGAGAAATATCTTGACATGTTTCTAAAACATCCTAAAAATAATTTAGCAGTTATAAAATATTTATATATGCTGCATATTTTTCAACCCAAGAATAAAGATACTAGAAGTAAAAAAAAAAATGTGATGTTATTGTTAAAGGCACAGCAAGATATGTGGATTTTCACTAAAGTTATTACAATTAGAACTATATAAATGATTGTTTTGGCTTTCAACCATCCTAGGTTTTAGAAATTTGAAAAAAGTGTTGCTTTTACCCTTGCAACAAAAAAGAGCCCAACCAACCTCAAATTCTATGGCTTCTTTTAACAAAGAAGGGCTACTTGAACACAAGCATTGTGATACCACAACAGTCCATCTGATAACCAAGATGGTTACTAAGTGGCTAATAGGCCGGCAATGTCTGTGCATCATGAATACTGTACACAAAGGGATGATTCACATCCCCAATGGGATGGAGCAGGACAGCTAGAGCTTTCATCATGCTACTCAGAATTTAAAACTAACGAATTCTTTCTTTAGAAATTTTTCCACTTAATATTTTGAAAACTTGGTTGACTATGGGTAACTGAAACCCTGAAAAGAGAGGGAGGGGGGAGGGCTGTGATGGGAGTAAAAGACAGAAAACTGTACTTGAACAACAAATAAATAAATAAATAAATAAGAAACCCTGAAAAGAGGTATTGTTACCTCAATAAACATTTTTAAGTAATTCCTTTTTATTAAAGATTTTATTTTTTTTTTATTTTTAGGGAGAGGGGAAGGGAAGGAGAAAGAGAGGGAGAGTAACATCAATGTATGGCTGCCACTCATGTGCCCCCTACTGGGGACCTGGCCTGCAACCCAAGCATGTGCCCTGATTGGTAGTAAAACTAGTGACCCCTTGGTTAACAGGCAGAAATTACTTTTTCCGGAGAGACCTTCATACACGCTAGTCTCTGTTCTGGGTATTCTCATTTAATTATCAGAAAAACCCCTGTGAGTTAAGTAATATAATTTTTTCCATTTTATGATTAGGAAAATTGACATAACAAGATTAAAACACCTGTACAAAGTAATAAATCTTACAAGTTATAATAACAAATGAATTTTTCAGAGAATAGTATATGGTTAACTAGACAAATAAGGTTAACTATACTAACAAATAGTATAAGGCTAACTAGAATATTTATATATAAGGCTTTTGTCTTCCAGTTTGTCTTCCTAAGCTCTACATTTCTTATGAATCATTGTTTTGTGATATATATTTAGTAAATAAGAAGAACATATTTTCTAAAACATTATACAGCAGAAAATATATTGTGATTCAATTACACATGCACTGAAGTCACCAGGCCCATTTGACTCTAAAATTATTCTTTCTACTTTTACCGATTAATCATTCATAGCAAAGCAATGAGATACTTTATGTTACTGACTTAATTCTATGAATTCCTTGCAGAGTTATGAAAGATTAATGTAGCTGACTTCATATTTCAAAGGTCACAAGTACAAACTGACTAAGTATATAGTTTATGAAAATCCACCTCTTCTATTTCATTATACTACAATAACAGATTAGTTCATCAAAAGATCTTTGAGCACAAAGCGGCAAGAGCTGATTCAAATCAACCATGCATCTCAAAATAATCATGTTTAGGAAGTATCGTTTAAACTCACAAAAGTTACTTTATCACTAAAACCATGCTTGGATATTTACCGATTCTGAGGAGGGAAGGCACAGAGAGAAGGTTATCCATTCTTTTTACACCATGCTTATTTGTAATAATAGTGAGATCACTGAAAATATAACTGTAGATAGAGGTAATAAGATATCCAAAGATTAAGTCCTGGCAAACTCCAACATTTAGAGGATGTAAGAAGAGGAAGAATGAGGCAAAACACTAACACTGTAGAAAGCAAAGCAGAAAAAAACTGGGACAGTATTGCATCTTGGAAAACAAGTGAAAAACTGCTTCAAAGAGGAAGAAGAGATGATCATCGGGTGAAGCAAGGTAAGATGGGAAGTATGATTTAGTGATAAAATTTAGTAACATAAAGAGAGTAATGACCTCGACAATAGTTGTTTAGATGAAATGTAACAATAAATCTTGGATAAACTGGTTCCACAGAAACCAAGAGGTGATAAATTGGAGCTCTCAGTTCTTGAGGTCTCCTCAATTCTTTTGAAGAGCTTTGCTATGCATGAAGGGGGTAGGAAATGGGAAGTGATCTTCCAAGAAGATAATGTGTGCATAGGAATTTATTCTAAAGACAGGAGAAATCATAGTATTTTATATGCAAATGAGAATGGATTAGAAGGAGACACATTTAAAGTGAATGATAAAGAATGTCTGGAGCCAGTAGAAATGGTACTTAGTGAACACAGAGAGAGAATGACCTGAACAAAAGTTCTGGCAATTCCTCCACAATAAAAGGAGGGAACTCTGACCAGATGGTCACATGTACATGTGTCTGGGTTGTTGAGGTGGTAAGGGCTTTTGGAAGTTCCCATTCGATTGTCCCTGTATTCTCAATAAATAAGAATTATCAATCATCATTTGAGAGTGAGGATGTGGGAGGTGGTTTGGGCTGTATGGGAAGAAAGGAGAAGGCATGAAATGGGCAAAGGGAAAACGCTCAGAAGATGTGATATGATTTTAAGGTGTCACATAGGACCCATTTAAGATTAATACTTGTGGATTGAAAGTGAGACCTTTCAGCATGATTGTATGCTTTTCTCCAGCCACACTCGTGTGAACAGACAAGCAGGCTTGGATGAACTCACCATTTACAAGTACATCAAGTAAGGTGGGAGCAGAGAGACAAGTACTGAAGATGAGAGTTTGTGCATGAGAGTTAATGGTAGTTATGGATCACAGAATTGATTATGTGAAGTGAAGACATCAGAAGGGAAGAAATTTGAAGAGTTCTTGGAACTGGGATGGTAGTAATAGGATGAGATACTAACAACAGATTATGGAGGAATTTCAGTTGTTGAGAATGACTCAATCTAGGGTATGAAACCAGGAGTGAATGGCTGTAATGGGTTCAAGAGCAAGATGACTGGGTACAGTTATAGACAGGATACTAAAATCTCCAGGAATTACATAAAGAGCTGGAGATGGAACTATCAAACCTTCTAGGAAGGAGAGACTGATGTAGAGTTGATAATTAGCTAATTTTGTTAGGCAATTTTGTTTGATGGCCTAAGATTGAAAGGTTAAGATTTTTAAGGGAGAGGGAAGGTATAGGAGAGAAAAGAGCCACATTATGAAACAGCTGGGCAGGGGAAGCATTGTCCTCATGGGGGAGAGAACCAGGTGTCAAGTAGTTCAAGAAGGCACAGAGAACATTAGAGACATTGAGATAGGGGATATAAGTGATTTTCCTGATGACAGATTAAAATTGCCAGAATATGGTGAGGTACAAATTTAGAATTTAGAAATAGTCCAGAATCATAGCCAAGGAGATAATCATATCAAGGAGATATATACTGTCCTTGGTGTTAACAGTTCAGAGAATGAAGGATGACTCATATGATTGGGCTTTCATGGGGTGACAGATATAATGGGGATGAATGCACAATGAGACGCTTCTTGATGGTAAAAAAGATAGATGGCGGTAATAAGATGTCACACCCCCACTATTTGGGAGGTGACTCTTTGGGTTTAGGAAAAATAGAGAGCCTCAGAAGTACAAATCACAAATAAGGAACTGAATGTGGTTAGAATGTAATCTACCCATTATCTAACACTTTTTAACTACCTTCACATGTGTGTATAGAGAGATAAATACATTATACATGTTATGCTAGATGTAATTATATGTTATACAGAATGCTGCATATTCTGTATATAAAATTATATAAATATATGTATATGTAACTAGATATTAGAATTATATATATTATAATCATTATGTATGTATATAATTTCTTATTTCCCAGCTAGTCCTCAGAAGTAAACCAGTTTCTTGTTTGCAGAGTTTGCTAATGTATCCAGGAATTAATTGCTTGTGTACAAGAATATCCCACCAATTGCCTTCTTTCTCCTGTCAGTTTTTCTTGTGATAGAATTTGTGGTTGATATCAGAGCATTGTTTACATGTGATAAAAACATAAATTAACTCAGTAATGACTCTGTCTCCTTGTGTCAAGAAGGCAGGGGAATCAGTACCTGCCCAGTTGCTATAAGAAAGGCAGTCATTTTAGCTACAATTCAGGAAGAGTAAACAGCAGCAAAAAGTCATGAGTTCTGTTTCTAGGCAAAAGAGGAAAGTATAAGACTAGATGTTTTACATCGAATGGAATCATCATTTCCCCTATATAACTAAAAACATATGAAACTAATCCATAGTGTAAGATTAAATGTAGACTTGCTCATTGCCCTGCCTGGTATGGCTCATTGGATTGAGCACCAGCCTGTGAACCAAAGGGTCGCTGGTTCGATTCCCAGTCAGGGCACATGCCTGGGTTGCAGGCCAGGTCCCCAGTGAGGGACGCGCGAAAGGCAACCACACATTGATGTTTCTCTCCCTCTCTTTCTCCTTCTCTTCCCCTCTCTCTAAAAATGCATAAATAAATGTAAAAAATGTTGAGTTGCTCAAATAACTGGTGAAAGTAAAGTTTGTTATTTGTGTGGAGTCTTGGATATGACACAAAAGCCCCACCTCAGTTATCTAGACCCCAGCTAACCCAAACATATGGGTTAGTGTAAAGTCTTGCCCTTCAAAGTCAGAGAATTTTAAAGCATATTTGTTTTTCAGCAAATTGTAACAATAGCTAATAGACACACCGGAGTTGATCTTACTGTGGGGATAACTTCAATATTCCACACACAGCCCTTTTCTCCAGAGGTCTAATGATTAACTGAGTGAACAATTAAAAAGCAAAAGTTAGATTTCACAATTAATTTACACCAATTATGATGCTGGGAGTTACATTTCTAATACAAAGAATGTCCTTAAATTTTACCCTGGCTACAGTGTCCCTTAATTAAACACTATCCATTATATATATCTGAGTTAGAAAATGTTACCTTTTTTATCTGATAATACACACATTACTGGCTATATTTTAAATTTTATTTAATAAACCTTTACATGGACCTATATGTTTGTGTTCTCAGCACTTAAAAATATAAATTTCATCCCCATGGAATTATTGACATGAGGTATTTTCCTTATTTTAATTTTAAACATAATGAAACTGATTATAAGGGACCCATGGACAAAGCCAAAGGGGGATAGGATTGAGGGTCGTGGGAGGTGGGATGGGTGGGGCAGGAAAGTGGGGGGGGGAATGGAGACAACTGTACTTGAACAACAATAAAAGAAAGGTAATTAAACTGAGGCTCCCAAGTTTCAGCAGTTTTCCTAAAGTAATTGCACATAAGTAGTGAAGCTTGGTCTGAATGCAGTCAGTCTGGCTTCTGGGTCTGGCCTTTTAATCTAATAAGTAGTACTGCTGTAAATAAGCTCTAACTGTAAAACATTAAAAATACCTGTATATTATTCAGAATTATCAGAACTAATACAGTTCAATATCTGGGAACTAAGTATATGTCAAAAGCATTAGTTCCATAAAGTTTATCAAGGAGTCTATTCAGGAACAACATCTGTGGTGGAACAGAATGAAACAGGATTAAGCAGAGGGTGGGCTGTGATTCATTCACCAAAAGTTCTTAGCTGACCCCACGTGAACCTCTGAATGTAGAAAGGCTCTTCAAATTAGTCCTAAATTGGGTGTTACAATCAAGATTGTATACCCCTGCACCAACCAGTCATTGGATGCAATCCGCCCATGAAAAAAAGACCTGACCTTGGCTCTCTTCTCTTCATGAGGGATAATTCTCCAAAAGGGCTGACAGTTGCAAACTCTCAACAAGCAGTACTTCCACTAGCTGGGCTTCAGCTTTGAAGGGTTATCTGGGTAGAATATAATAGCCTCCACTCCAACTTGCAAAAATACAAGGTCTGGCAGGAGTAAGGCCTGCTTGAGTATGATCAGTATGGTAATAATATTGGTGTAATAATTTATAGTTTTGATTTGAACACATCACCTAAAATGTCCTCTGGTGTGCTTGAGTGTGATATTGCTATGTTATAGATTTACATGCTTATGCTTTTGTAATAAAAGACTTTGTAATAAAACGGGAGTGCTAATTGTGCCAGACCCTGTATAAGAACCACAATTTTGCTCCCACACCCTCTACAAAAACATGGTTGAACAATTTCAAATTTTAGTAAGAACAGGAAAATGGTTATTGCTTAATAAAACCAACTTGTCTGAAAGCCAACTCTTTCAGAACACCAAACCAGGAAAAGGAAAAATCAAGATGAAGGAAGACTTGGAAGAAAAGGAGTTGTCAACTGTTACACTAAGGTGTACATGATTTTTTAGACATTTTAATTTTCATTGTCATAAAGTACATAGGAAATAAAGTTCGCCATTTTACCCATTTTAATGTACAATTCCGTGGCATTCAGTACATTTGGAATGTTGCATATCTACATCATTGTTTCCAAAACTTTTTCTTCATCTCAAATACAAATTATGTAACCATTAATCAATGATTCTGATTCTCCCCTCCATCCAGTCCTGGTAACCTCTAACTACATTCTGATTATATGACTTATTTTCCTTTCCAGATAGTTGATATAAGTGGAATCATATAATATTTATCCTTTTGCATCTGGATAATATTCATGTAGCATAATATTTTTAATATTTATCCATGTGTTAGTATGTATGAGAACTTAAGTTTCTTTAGGGTTGAATAGTATTGCCTTGTGTGTGTATTCCACATTTATTTATCTGTTCATCTGTGGGTGGGACTTGGTATTTCTCTATCTTTGGCTATTGTGAATAATGTTGCAGTGAATAATGGCACACAGTATCTGAGTGCTTTCAGTTATTTTGTGTACATACCTAAAAGTAAAATTTAGGAGTCATATACTATTTTTAACTTTTATGTATTCAAGCCCTTTGCATAGTTTTAGTTGGGTTGTCTTTTACATTTTTAGTTTAGTTGTGGGTGATATTTTTTACTTCCTTGATAATATCATTTGAGGGACAAAGCTTTTAATTTAAGTGAAGTCCACTAATCAACCTTTTGCTTGTGCTCCCTGCACATTTCAAAAATAATTCAGTAGATGTAATGACAGAACTTTAGTTACCAATGCTGTAGGAATTCTGTGGTTGCATGGAATAATGCTGTGTTATACTTTTAATTAATGTTAAAATATGACTTTTCCAATGCCAGATTATTTTTATGGGCCATAAGGCCTTATGTCACTGTGATTGCCATATCATCAGTGTGGTTGCTATAAAGTCATTAAGTATAAAATATGACAAATAACTGTCATTCATCTTTGTAAGAAATTGTTTTCCTGCATACCTCTGGTCTCATAAGAAAACAATTTAAAAAAACAAGTAAGACAGTGATAGAAAAATATAAAGTGATAAAGTTATAATGGAAACATTAGCCAGTTTAAAAGTAATATCCTGTACTCTGATTGACACCCTGTACATTACATCTGTTAAAATTAGAATTTAAGAAAATTGTTTTGACAGCATATCTGAATGCTCATATATTACACAGCTGACTCAATGTGTAACTTTCTGGCTTTTTTATGACTGCTGATGTTAATAAAGCTCATCAGTAATTACCATAAATAATATAAGTAACACATTTTGAACACTTATAGCTACCTAGATTGTCAATAATTATTGCATATTTATTATAAATAAAGTTCAATGCTGTCTACCCAGTTGGGCCTTTGAAAAAGCACACATTTATTACTTGCAGATACACCTCTTCCCCCACTAAGGATATACTTGAATAAGTTAAGATAAAATGAAGTTCATGTACTTAAATGATTATACCTGGTGGTTATTCAAGAACAAGAAACTAAGCCCATGCTGTCATATTTTAATGCCACAACCAGCATGCATGTGATAATTCCCTAAATAGATAGATAACCAAGAAATAAGATTATATTTATGACTACTTGATGCATCTTTGAGTCTTCATCCAGCCACCCCATCCAGTCCCGTTTACCTTTTGTATTTGTCAGGCATTAAGATTTGTATGGATCCCTAAAACATAATCTTTTATACACTATACATTGCCTAGCATAATTCTCAACTCACCACTCCTTCAAGGGTTTGCTATGTTCCTATTCTTGCAGCTTGTACATGTTCTTGCCTGGATATTTCTGTTCCTAAACTGTGTAAGACAAGATAAATCCAAAAGAAGCTGAGAGCCACAGTCCACTATTACTGATATACCACATCATGTGTAGGGTAGTTCTGCAGGCATCAAAACCTTTGAAATAAACTATGGTTCTAGTTGTCTGATAAATGTATTTATTTATGCCCTGATATATTACAAAAAACTTTTAAAAGCATCACAAAGATATAAAACATAAGAAAAGATGAATTATAAGTAATGTTTTAGAAAACTGAAACGAGATTAAGAACATCACCTATAGTGAGGGGTGAGATATAGTATGGTCACATATGTCACTTCTCTGAATAAAACTAAAATGCATGTCCAACAGGTAGTGCATGGAGGAAAACTGAAGACTGACAAGCTTGCTCCAGAGAATAAAAACGAACTGCTTAAGAGAGTCAACCATGCTTCCTTATCCTATCATCTGAAAGCAGTTTCTCCCAAAGTGTTCATTAAAAGACCACAATGTAACAAGGAAGCCATTGATAACATCCCTACTGAAACATTATAATGAATCCCTTAGAATATTTCTGTGTCGGAGAAGGAAGAAGATGGCATCGGAGTAGGACAAAGGATTTTGCTTCCCTTCATGCGCTGGAGAAAAACCGGGCTGCTCTGCAGAGGAGCACAGCGAACACCCAACAGGGACCCAGCATATGGGAAGGCAGGACCCCAGAAAGTATAGCAGACACTGAATGACCAGAGGTTGAGGAGAGGAGACGACCGCAGATCAACAAGGTACGAGGGAACAGCACAGAGGCTGCAGGCCCTCCGCCCGGCCGTGCCAGGGCCCTGGCAGGGACACCTTCATCTCTGAGAGCCGAGGGAGGGCAACAACAACAACCCCGGGAGAGAACTAGTCACCAGCACCCTCTCTAACCAGCAGGGTGCAGATTGGAAAACACCAGGAGAGATAAGTTTGCCTGTAGTGGCAGAGAGAGGAGTGGGCATTGGGAAGCAAACCAGAGAGCTCTGATAACCCGTGGAGTCAGGCTGTAGTTGCCAGTTTGGGGAACTGAGAGGCCCAGGCATTCCCAGTAGCCTGAGCCGGCACTCCCACAGACTCGGGGATCTTCGGGATACGGGCAGTACCCCTGGAAGAGCACCAGTCACCAGCTCCCTCCCTACCCAGCCGGGCACAGACTGAGAAGCACAGGGAGTCCAGTTGTGGTTACCGGCTTGGAGATCTAGGAGTCCCCATGCATTCCCGGTAGCTCGCATTCCCGGTAGTGCTCATTGCCGATAGCAGGGGACTCGAACCAGCACTCCCACAGTCCCAGGGAGCTTCTGGTTACTGGCAGGGCCCCTAAAAGAGCACCAGTGGGGAACTGAGAGCTCAGGACTTGAGCCTGCGCTCCCACAGCCTTGGGGAGCTGCTGGTCTCCTAGCAAGGCACCTGAAAGAGCGCCAGTAGCCAGCTCCATCCCTACCGAGCCGGGAGCAGACTGAGAAGCACCAGGAGTCAGGCTGTTATTGCTGACTTGGAGAACTGAGAACGTGGAACTTGAGCCTGCGCTCCCACAGTCTCGGGGAGCTGCTGGACTACTGGCAGGGCCCCTGAAAGAGCGCCAGTCGCCAGCTCCATCCCTTTCCAGCTGGGCTCAGACTGAGAAGCACCGGGAGTCAGGCTGTGGCTGCGGGCTTGGAGGAATTGTGAGTTGCCCTGTGTGTGCAGCCACAGCACTGGGAAAGGTCCAAGCCCAAGCCTGTGGGACCAGGAAAGCCTGGCTGGAAGTGCGTGCCCTCATGCCAGGCCAGAGCTGGGAAGCATGAGGGAAAACCTGCTCTCAGCAGGGCACGGAAGAAGGGCGCCATTCTGGATCTTAGGAGGGCACTGGTGAGATCAGCTAAGTTCACTAAGACGAGAGAAAGGCCACACTAATAGCCCGTCAGGCTACTACAGCTAGTGAGACCAGAAGAAAAGATTTGACCAGCTGGAAACCAATAAGAGGAGTAGGTGGAAGTGGAGAACATCAAGATAGCTGCAGGAGACTGCACCACTGAATCTCACAGGCATCCTACCACAGAAGTTCACGCCATAAACCCAGGGAACCAGAAGAGATCACTTTAAGAAGCTGAGGCCAACAAGAAGAGTATCACAAACAATGGGAAGACAAAGAAACAATCCCCAAAGGAAAGAAAAGAAGGAAGTCTCAGAGAGAACGTTAGATGAAATAGAGGCAAGTCAACTATCAGATATTGAATTCAAAGCACTGGTTATCAGGAAATTCAAACAGCTTACTACAAGCTACCAGAAACTACACGGGAGCTACAGTGAACTCTCTGCAAACTATACCAACATGAAAAAGGAAATAGAAACCATCAGTAAAGGCCAAGAGGAAATGAAGAATACAATTTCTGAACTGAAGAACACAGTAGAAGATATGAAGAATAGAATCAATATGGTGGATGATCGCATAAGTGAGATAGAAGACAAGATGGAAAGAATCTCCCAGACAGACCAAATAATGGAAAAGAGCATCAGAAAAAAATGAGGAAAATTTAAGAGAAATGCAAGACAACATGAAACATAATAATATCTGAATAATAGAAATACCAGAAGGAGAGGAAGAAGAACAAAAGATAGAAAACCTACTTGAAAGAGTAATAATGGAAAATTTTCCTAAGATGAGGAGAGAGAAAGTGACATGGATTCAGGAATCAAAGAGAGTCCCATTCAAGAGAAATCCAAAGAGGCCTAATGCAAGACACATCATCATTAAAATGACAAACCTAGAAGGCAAAGAGAAAATCCTAAAGGCAGCAAAGGAGAAAAAGGAAGTAACATACAAGGGGGTCCCAATAAGGTTGGCCAATGACTTCTCAATGGAAACATTCCAAGCAAGAAAAGAATGGCAGGAAATATTCCAAGTAATGAGAAACAGAGGCCTACAACCAAGACTACTTTATCCAGCAAGGCTCTCAATCAAGATAGAAGGCCAAATAAAGAGCTTCCAAGACAAAAGAAGTCTAAAAGAATATGCTTCCACCAAACAAGCTCTACAAGAATTACTAAAAGGGCTGCTTTAAGGAAAGGAAGGAAAAGAGAGAGACAAAGAGGAACACAGGTGCACAAATGGCAATGAATAAGTAACTTTCAATAATACCCTTAAATCTAAATGGATTAAATGCACCAATTAAGAGACATAAAATAGCTGAATGGATAAGAAAGCATGACCCACACATATACTGTCTACAAGAGACCCACCTCAGGTCAAAAGACCAGAACAGACTGAAAGTGAAAGGATGGAAACAAATTTTCAAAACAAATGGACAAGAAAAAAAGCCGGGGTAGCAATTCTCATATCAGACAAAATAGACTTCAAAAAAAGGGCCATAAAGAGAGACCCAGAAGGTCACTTCATAATACTCAAGGGGAGAATCCACCAAAAAGACATTAACATCATAAATATATATGCATCCAACATAGAAGGACCCAAATATATAAAGAAAATTCTGGAGGACCTCAAGAAAGATATTGACAGCAACACAATTATAGTAGGGGATTTTAACACCCCACTGTCTAAAATGGGCAGATCTTCCAAACAAAATATCAACAAAGATATTGCAGCATTAAATGACACCCTAGACAAAATGAACCTAATTAATATATATAGACCCCTCCATCCCAAAGAAGCTAAATACACATTCTTTTCAAATGCACATGGAACATTTTCAAAGATAGATCACCTGATAGGACACAAAACGAGCCTCAACAAATTCAAGAAAATTTAAATCAGACCAAGCATTTTCTCTGATCACAAGGGACCGAAATTGGAAAACAACCCCACAGGAAAAAACCCAAAACACCCCAAATCATGGAGACTGAATGGTATGCTATTAAACAAGGAATGGGTAAAGATTGAAATTAGGGAAGAAATCAGAAAGCTTCTGGAAACAAATGAAAATGAACTCACAACAACCCCAAACTTATGGCACACGGTGAAGGCAGTCCTGAGAGGGAAGTTCATAGCAATACAGGCTTACCTAAAGAAAATAGAAACATTTCAAACAAACCTAACCCAACGCCTGCAAGAACTCGAGGAACAACAACAAAGACAGCCCAGAGCAAGTAGAAGGAAGGAAATAATGAAGATCAGAGCAGAATTAAATGACATAAAGACTAAAAGCACAATTCTAAGGATCAATGAATCCAGGAGTTGGTTTTTTTAAAAGATAAACAAAATAGACAAACCTTTAAGTAGGCTCATCAAGAAAAGAAGACAGAGGACCCAAATAAACACAATCAGAAATTAAAGAGGAGAGATTACAACTGATACCGCAGAAAGAGAAAGGATTGTAAGAAATTACTATGCAGAACTCTATGCCAAGAAATTTGAAAACCTATATGAAATGGACAAATTTCTAGAAAAATATAATCTTCCAAAACTCAATGAAAAAGAAGCAGAAAACCTGAACAGGACAATAACAGCAGATAAAATTGAAGAAGTAAACAAAAAACTCCCATCACACAAAAGCCCTAGACCAGATGGTGTCACTGGAGAATTCTACAAAGCTTTTAAGGAAGAGCTAACCCCTATTCTGCACAGACTATTTCAAAAAATCCAAAAGGAGAAAAAACTCCCCAACTCTTTTTATGAAGCCAACATCACCCTAATTCCAAAGCCACATAGAGGAACAACAAAGAAAGAAAATTTCAGGCCAATATCGCTAATGAACATAGATGCTAAAATCCTCAATAAAATATAAGCAAATCCCATCCAACAATACATCAAAAAGATCATACACCACGACCAAGCAGGATTCATCCCAGGGATGCAAGGATGCTTCAATATTCATAAATCAGTAAATGTAATACACCACATAAACAAAAGCAAGGACAAAAACCACATGGTCATATCAATAGATGCGGCAAAAGCTTTTGATAAGGTACAACACCCATTTTTGATAAAGGTACTCAGCAAAGTGGGAATAGAGGGAGCATTCCTCAACATAATAAAGGCCATATATGAAAGACCTACAGCCAATATCATATTCAATGGGCAAAAACTAAAATCTTTTCCAGTAAGATCAGAAACAAGACAAGGTTGCCCACTTTCACCACTTCTATTCAATATAGTATTAGAAGCTCTAGCCACAGGGATCAGACAAAAAAAAAAGGAAATAAAAGGCATCCAAATCGGAAAGGAGGAAACAACACTGGCATTGTTTGCAGATGACATGATAGTGTACATGGAAAACCCTATAGCCTCTACCAAAAAACTGCTCAAACTGATAAATGAATTTGGCAAAACAGCGGGATACAAAGTCAATATGCAGAAATCAAAGGCATTTTTGGATACCAACAGTGAAGCAGCAGAAGCAGAAATCAAGAAAAAAATCCCATTCGATATAGCAAAAACAAAAATAAAATATCTGGGAATAAACCTAACCAAGGAAGTAAAACACCTGTATACAGAAAACTACACAACACTGAAGAAAGAAATCAAGGAAGACACAAACAAATGGAATCTTATACCATGTTCATGGATTAGAAGAATTAACATCATCAAAATGGCCATACTACCCAAAGCAATTTACAGATTCAATGCAATACCTATTGAAATACAAATGGCATATTTCACAGACATAGAACAAACACTCCAAAAATTTATATGGAACCATAAAAGACCCCGAATAGCAGCTGCAATGTTGAGAAAGAACAAAATAGAAGGGATCACAATATCTGATATCAAACTGTATTACAAGGCCACTGCAATAAAAACAGCCTGGTACTGGCATAAAAACGGGCACATAGACCAATGGAATAGAACAGAGAGCCCAGAAATAAACCCAACTCTCTACAGTCAATTAATATTCGACAAAGGGGGCAATAACATAAAATGGAGTACAGACAGCCTTTTCAACAAATGGTGTTGGGAGAACTGGACAGCTACATGTAAAAAAATGAAACTCGAGCACCAACTTACACCATACACCAAAAGAAATTCAAGGTGATAAAAGACTTAAATATAAGCCGTGAAACCATTAAAGCCCTAGAGGAGAGCATTGGCAGGAAAAATCTCAGCTATTCCACGCAGCAATATTTTTACTGATACACCCCCTAGAGCAAGGGACATAAAGGAAAGAGTAAACAAATGGGATCTCATCAA
>NW_028087992.1:0-575 GCF_014824575.4 Sturnira hondurensis | reverse complement strand
AATTTATTAAATTATCTATATACATAAACTATCATATCCATAATATTGTTATCTTATTTTACAAGGTGAGGCATAACTAGTTCTGAGTACACAAACCACAGAGTTTACTCCTGTATATTATTTATGAATTATTTTATTATTTTCCATGTGGACAAGTGTAAAGCTACTTTTGCCCCACCGGGTGTACATATGTATAGTATGGTTTACATGTATATGTAATAATCCATATATAACTCCATATATTGGGGTGGCCAAAAAGTCTTCTTAGTTTTTTTCTGTGAAATAGGACCCATTTTTCATTTTTACCAATAACTTCATTGATTTGGATATCTTGAGTATGCTGACTATTGCCCATGTGGTATGATCATTGTTCTCAGTTAATATCTTGATTTGATCTCTATCAACTGCAACTGGTCTACCCCACTCTGGAGCATCATCCAGCCTGAAACACCCAGCACGACCACTTTGGACATGTTCAATCAGTCATGGCACCTTCTCCAAACACTGCATAAATCTTTTTTTTAAATTTCAGTTGCATGTTTACCTTTCTTGAATTAATAAAGCATAATATGCTG
>NW_028087991.1:0-1439 GCF_014824575.4 Sturnira hondurensis | reverse complement strand
AAGGCTTCCACCCATCAAATGACCAACTTTCTGATCAATCTTGGTAGCTTCAGGGAATCAAATAGCCTTTGCAATATCACCTTCCACCACATAGTTTCCTCATACTCTTCTCTTCCCCTGCGACACTGTCTAGTTATTACCATGCATTCTCTCAAACGCAAGTGATCCCCTACCACGAACAAATGTGACCGCTCTTCTGAAATACCACAGTAAATTGCTCCTCTCTCTGAAATGCCACAGTGAATTCGCCTTCTATGGTTAGCACATATGTAACAGTTGTACTGTGCCTACCACAGCCCTCTGTAAGTAATAAACTTATACACATGAGGAACAGAGGCTGAACCACAAACCTGAAGGATCCAGACATACTCTTAATACTTATTGAGATCTTTTTTGATGAGAGGTAAACAAGGGAAAATTTTCTCTCTTTCCAATGTTAGAAGAATTTACATAATTCTGTCCTGGGCAACATGTGGTCTTCACCTTGCAGCCAACCATCAATCTGGATTGACTTCCAAACTAATTTATCTCAAAGCTAATCTTTTCCTCTGAAACACACAAATATTATTCTAAAACATCTCCTAAGAAATATATAAGCAGCTTCTGATCCAGAAGTGTGAGGGTGGAAAAAAAGAGTGTGAGAAAAAAGTATTGATCCTCACTCTGGCTGGGTGGTTCAGTGGGTTGGAACATTGTCCTGCACACCCAAAAGTTGCGGGTTCAATCCCCAGGCAGGGCACATACCTGGGTTGTGCGTTCGATTCCCAGTGGGGGTGCACACAGATGGGTGCAACTGATCGATGTTTCTCTCCCCTGCCTTTCCCTTGCTCTAAAAATCAATAAACATTGGTTTTTATCATCCTCAGGTGAGAAGTGGGGAAAAAAATGTTGCTCCTCCACCTCCCCACAGGGGATAGGGTAAGAGGTGGTTTATAAGAAACCATTTGTTTATAAAAAGAGAAAAAGTGCTGAGATAGGAAAATGAAAAGTAAGACTAAAGAATATAAAATACGTACTTTGGGGGGGGGGGGCTGGGATGGGAGTAAAAGACAGAAAACTGTACCTGAACAATTAAATTAAAAAAATACATACTTTTTGATGCTCCAATTTTGAAAAAAGATTAATAAATTCTAACTTCCCTTAACATTGTAACACTCATCTTTCCTTCTCAGACAGCACATTCCTGGAAATGAAGATCAGGGTGAATGTGGGGAAATCAGCCACACTACATGAATGGGTTAAGTACCCCTTCAAACTTCTTTGCATCTCACAATATTCCTTCCTCAGGGTATAGGATTTTCACTGATATAATCAACTCAAGGCAAAAAGAGTAAGACCAAGTTCCTGCCTTCAAGGAACTTACAGCCAGGTCTGGGGTGCTGGTGGGTCCACGTGTAATCATGTTAACAGATGCTTTAGTGACTCAGGCTGTGAAAGAA
>NW_028087990.1:0-1248 GCF_014824575.4 Sturnira hondurensis | reverse complement strand
ACAAACAAGCAAGCAAAATAGGACTAATGACACTCAAATATGGAACAGGCTGACAGGATCCAGAGGGGAGAGGGGAGAGAATCACAGGGGAAAGAGGGATGGGCTCACATGAACAAGTATAAAGGACACATGGACAATAACTAAGGTGGGGGGCAGAAATGGGAGGGAGGTGGGGAGCACTGGGGGAGCAGGGCTGGGAATATAAAACAGAAAACTGTACTTGAACAAGAATTAAATAAAAATAACAATTTTAAAAAATGTATGGTATCACTATGAAGACCTGTGTGGCAGTGTTAAATCTACATATACCTTACCATTGAGCAATCCTACTCCCTGGAATATATCACAGAGGAATTATCACATTGAGTGACATATAAGCATGTATAAGAATATGTAGCACAGTATTGCATTTGACCCTAAAATGATGAAACATATGTGGTGACTACAATTTTGACACTTTGGAAGCAAAGAACTAGTTTTTCAATAAGCCACATGGATGGATTTTATAAAGAGAGTAGAATATATAAAAGAACTAGATCAATAATGCAATGCTTATATTTATATAAATTAAAAAGAACTCATAGATCACAGTAGCCACATAAAACTACACCTACAGCAGTCAAGAATCACGAAGTAGCAGGACTTGCAGTAGTATATTGTTTTCATTATCTATTATGGGTAACACACTATCCCAGACTCAGTGACTTAAAATGACCACCATTAACCATCTAACAATTTTGTGGGTCAGAAATTCAAACAGGGGACTTCCGCCAAGATGGAGGCATAGGTGGAAACACTGTGCCTTCTCCCACAACCAAGTTTGACTACAACAAAAGTTTTGGAGAACTAGGACACACCCAAAGACCAGAAAACGGAATTATACGGAAGTCAGACAGCTACGAACCGTTCAACGGGGACGGTAAGAGAGGCGGAACCAGCAGCGGAGCTGGGTCCAGCAGGACAGATCCCCCGACCTAGGCGCTAGGTGCATGGGCAACCCAAAGCCAGTCGGGGTGCGGGGCAGACTGACCAAGGTCGCACATTCGCGCACAGTGAGACGGACCACACAGGCCCCAGGGGACAAACCCAGTGGTGGAGGGCTGACAGCGGTGGCACACTCGAGTGCAGTGGAATGAAACGCATGGGCCTGGTGACAGTGGTGGCTGTGGTGCTGGTGGGGGTCTCGGCCACGGGCAGCAGAGGGAAGCCATTGTACCTCTTTGACCCCACCCCCACATACAACATCAC
>NW_028087989.1:0-926 GCF_014824575.4 Sturnira hondurensis | reverse complement strand
GCCCAGGCCGGCCACAGAGGTGCAAGGATGACGAGATGTGGTTTAATGACATGAAAGGTGGCAAACTGGGCCACAGGGAGGCCACGCCCCTCTAGCAGCCACTCGTGACGCTGCCTTGGTAAACTGCAGACCCTTCCCAGGACCCTTGGGGGTGTGGGGTGATGAGAGCGAGGGTCACTAGGGGGGAGCCCGGGTCACTGGGTCACTGGGAGCGCAAGACACAGGTCTGATCCCCAGACTGTGGTTGTAAGACTCTCAGCCTCATTGACTTCTGCAGAGCTGGTCGGGTTGTAGACCGGGGCCCTTAGTTGATAGCTGTGGGGACGTCCTTAGAGAGAGGGGAACAGAGGGAGAAAGAGAAAAAGAAATATTGGCATGAGAGAGAAGCACTGATTGGTCAGTGCACCTCCCACTTTCCATATGAAAGCACTGATTGGTCAAAGCACCTCCCACTTTCCATATGAACTCAGACGTGACCAACCCACAACCCAGGCATGTGCCCTGACCCAGAATCCAACTGACAGCATTGGGTTTGCAGGATGACACCCAACAACTGAGGCACACAGACCAGGGCCTTGACTGGCTCCTGTGCACAGAACCCTTTCTGACCCTGACCCGGCCCTGCTCTGACCCCTGGGTGTGCTACACAGCTGGCTGGGCCTGGAGGGACCCACCTCCTGCTGCTGCCACCACTGTCCTTGGCCCAGGGCCCATAGAATGCCACTGCTTCCTGTTTCAGACCCAAGTGAGGGGCAGTTTTCTAGACCTACAGGCCCCCCCTCCCCTCACCCACTGACCAGCCCTGGTTGCTAGGCACCTGTTCACCATGGAGACAGAACACGCCTTGGGGTTCTGAGCAGTTATTTGTGCCCATAGGACACTGGCAGTCGGTGGCAGAGCTGCGAGCCTGGCCAGCCATGGAGGGC
>NW_028087988.1:0-1201 GCF_014824575.4 Sturnira hondurensis | reverse complement strand
ATGCCTTTTGACCCAGTGATATGATTTTTTAAAAAATTAGATGTAGAATTTTATGTTTCTTTCACATAAATAAGTCTAGTGGTAGCCACTTAGGGAATGGTATGATGCTTTTGATATGAGGGACCTACCCACAGTCCTTCTACATCTCTAATTCACTGTATGTAGTTGTAAACCTTGTCCATGCTGCCCAAGACAGCTGTTAGGGCTTCAGCCATCACATCCACACTGATGCTGATTTAAAACACTCGATGTTTAATTTTATGATATAGATAATGGAAGAAGTTATATTTTTGTATTTCTTTTCTTTCCACTTTAGTTTGTTGTTGTTCAAATCTTAGTGACTATTAATATTTGAAAGTTTAATATGTAATTGGAATTTGCCTGACACTGTGTAAGGTAATAAAGTAGAATATAAGCATCATGTGAGATGTTGTGAAAAAGCAGAACTTCATATACTTTTATGGGTCATAGGATATTATTGCCTTATCTACATTTAAGAGGCTAAATTATTCATTTTACTCACTGTGATAAAAATAAGAATTTATTCTTTAGAAACTAAAAATTCCAGGTTAATTATATATAGGCTAAGCCTTCCATTCATTGGTGTAGCTTTTCCAACTTCCCTTTCTTTCTCTCTTTCTCATTTTCTCTCTTGCACGCACACACACAGCACATAACACAGCCAATGTTACTGTAAAAATCCACCAAATTAAATCTGGATTTTGTTTCCTATAAAATGTTGTTGGAGAACGATGAGGAAAAAAAGGAATGTATTATTCCTTCAACTTTTAACAGTATCCTCTGATTAAATTGTCACTGTTTCTAGATATCTGTTTTTTAAAAAATATATTTTATTGATTATGCCATTACAGTTTTCCCATTTCCTCCCTTCATTCCCCTTCACCCTGCCCACCCCTCCCACCATGCCTCCTCTTTAGTTCATGTCCATGTGTCACAAGTTCTTTAGCTTCTACATTTCCCACACTACTCTTGCTCTCCCCGTCTATTTTATATCTATCACCTATGCTACTTATTCTCTGTACCTTCTCCCCCCTTGTCCTCCTCCCACTGCCCTGTTGTTAACCCTCCTTGTGATTTCCATTTTTATTGTTCTGCTCCTGATCTAGCTGTCCCCTTAGTTTGCTTTTATTATGGGTGTGATTGTTTTTTTTAAAATATATTTTATTGATTATACCATTAC
>NW_028087987.1:0-724 GCF_014824575.4 Sturnira hondurensis | reverse complement strand
ATACTCTCCTGTTGTCATAAACCACTTTGCCTCCCCCTCCAACTGATCACACGCAAAAAAGGAATAGGTGGAAGCGGATAACACCAGGATAACAGAAGGAGTCTGCACTGAATTTCACAGGCATTCTACCACATAAGTTCACACCATAAACCCAAGGAGTCAGAACAGATCAATTTAAGAAGCGGAGGCTAACAAGAACAACAACAACAACAACAACAACAAAAACAACCCCAAATGAAAGGAAAGGAGGAAGCCACAGAAAGAATTTTAGATGAAATAGAGGCAAGTCAACTATCAGATATTGAATTCAAAGCACTGGTTATCAGGAAGTTCAAAGAGCTCACAATGAGCTACCAGAAACTACAGGGGAGGTACAACAAACTCAACGCAAACTATATCAACATGAAAAAGAAAATAGAAACTATAAGCAAAGGCCAAGAGGAAATGAAGAATACAATTTCTGAACTGAAGAACACAGTAGAAGGAATGAAAAGCAGAATTGATGAGGCAGAAGATCAAATCAGTGAGTTGGAGGACACAGTAGAAAGAATCTCCCAGAAAGAGCAAGAAAAGGAAAAGAGTCTCAGAAAGAATGAAGAGGGATTAAGAGAAATGCAAGACAATATGAAATGTAATAATATCCGAATAATAGGAATACCAGAAGGAGAAGAAGAAAAAGGGATAGAAAACCTATTTGAAAAAATAATGAGAGAAAATTTCCCTA
>NW_028087986.1:0-2182 GCF_014824575.4 Sturnira hondurensis | reverse complement strand
CACCATCTTTTGGGCTGTTCGTGCCTGTTCCGTAGCAGGATCGGAGCCCTAAGGTGTTCACTCGAGCAGGGCAACTAAGTCGCTGGGTTGTGACGCTGTATGTGGGGGCGGGGTCAAAGAGGAACTATGGCTTCCCGTCTGCCGCCTGCCACCTCGGCCCTCACCGGTGCCGCAGCTGCTGCTGTCACTGGGCCCACGAGTTTCGTCCCACTGCACGCGAGTGTGCCACCGCCGTCAGCCCTTGCCCCCCGGGGCCTGTGTGGTCCGTCTCACTGTGGGCGAATGTGCGACTGAGGTCAGTCTGCCCCGCACCCTGACTGGGTCCGGACTGTCTGCGCGCCTAGGTCGGGGGATCTTTCCTGCCCGACCCTGCTTGCCGCTGGCTCCACCCCTCTTACTGTCCCCATTGAAGGGTTAGATGTAGTCGGACTTCCGTATAATTCAATTTTCTGTCCTTTGGCTGTGTCTTTGTTTCTCCAAACCTTTGCTGTATTCAAACTTGGTTGTGGGAGAAGGCACAGTGTTTCCACCTATACCTCCATCTTGGCGGAAGTCCTCACCTTTCTATTTTTTTGATGGTTTCCTTTTGCTGTGCAGAAAAGTTTGTTGCAGCCTTATTTATTTATTTATTTATTTAAGGCACATTTTGAAGTTGTCCCTCTTTCGTCTTGTGTATGATAACTTGATAATCAAGAAGCTATACCCTCTTCAGTCAGGCTACAGAGTGAACAGAAACTCCTGTGTACATGAGGACTCAGAAAGCACAGAGTGTATGTTTGTGTGTATATGTATACATACACACATGTATATACATGTACATATATATGGTTATTTTATATATATGGTTATACAGAGCTTAGCTTTCTTCAGCTTCAGTGAAAGTCTTACAGAAGTCCTTTAGTCTACACTGTCTGACCTGTTGGTGATTCAGGCTTCGTCTTGATAGATTTAGAAGTATATTTATCCAGTTATTTAGCAAATATTTATTGAATATTAGTAGGCATTAGACCTAGGTCTAGGTCCTTATTCTTGTGAAACTTCTGTTTTATTCTCGTTTTAATGCTACTTTGCTTCTTCGGGCAAAACCCAAAGACTTTCATTTAAGGGTGGCCAGAGTCCTCTGACCCCACCCTAGGACTAATGTCAGAACTTTTTCTTTTACTTAGTATAATCTACCTTTTATTTAGTGAAATAAGTTTCTGTTTAAACTGTTCTTTTATTCACAGAGACTTTAGTCTTTCCTGGAGATTTAGGGACTCACCTCTTTAAAAAAATCTGGTAGTAGCATTTTACAAACAAAAAATTATTTGATTGCATGATCAGATAACACAATTTCAAGCATATCTTAAGGCAGGGGAGGGCTGTTTTCACTCCACTGCACAATATGAATACACATGTAAAGCTATTACTGCCCGTTTCCTGGGGAAATGTAACATCATTATTACCTAGGCAACTATAACATGTTGGTATCAACTTTTGTGTAGTTCAGTTGTAATTTTATTAGTATATATATTTTGTGTTTTCCCAGGAATAATAAGTGGCAAGAAACAGATGCATGTCTAAGGAGTGGCCTGTGTAATGCAAGTGGGTTGTGTTCGGTAGCTGTGAGAACAAGGACTTTTAATCTTTCAGTTTTACACCTTTAATATCTTATTTGAAATCTTATTCCACTTGTATTTGTACATATTTCCAGAGGGAAAAATGAACAAATCAGAATGATCTGTACTTGTTCAGTAAAACAAATACAGTTATTTGTGGAAATCATGCCAAACTTCATTTTTCTGTTTGGTTTCTTTTTTGATCTAGTATAATGCTATTTTATCATATGACTTCTGTGTTTTAATTTTTGCTTCTTATAGTGTTTTTTATCTGCTCTTTCTTTTTTTGTTTAGCCGAGTTATTGGTATGAAACATCTTTTTTTTTAAGATTTTATTTATTTATCTTTAGAGGGGAAGGGAAGGAGAGAGGGAGAGAAATAGCAATGTATGGTTGCCTCTCGTGTACCCCCTGCTGGGAACTGCATCCCCTGCCAGGAACTGGCCTGCAACCCAGGCATGTGCCCTGACTGGGAATTGAACCGTGATCCTCTGGTTCGCAGGCCTGTGCTCAACATCTTTTTTTTTTTTTTTTTGATACTTGGAATCTTTATCGAAATCCCAGGAAAAAAGTATGGTTCTGACC
>NW_028087985.1:0-840 GCF_014824575.4 Sturnira hondurensis | reverse complement strand
GCTATTTTGGGGATGACACCTTAGTGCAGGTCAGCTGGAAAAGGGGTTGATTACAGGGGGAATATCATTGACTTTTCATAGCAGCACAATTTAGAAGTGCAGTCTGAAGACATCCAAATGTCAGGACTGTGCAGTTACTTTGTGACTGGTCTCCAGATATCGGCCAAGAGTGCCGCTGCCCGCAGCAGCAAGGATGGATCGCGAGGTGAGGCGGTGGACTTAAAGAATGGAGAGGACCATAGCTCTGTTGGCATATGGCAACTTTATTCAAGGAACTGCTGGCTTATATGCAGAACTGCAGTGGCCTGAGAACAATGCTGTTTTACAAAAGTTTGTACATTCCCGAAGGCTATCAAGAGGGCAAGATGTTCTCACATCCTGAGAACATTAGCCCACAGATAGCAGTGTCCTCATTACTATCACTTCCGTAGAACATGACGCACATGCCAAGACCTTGTTCTTTCCTTCAAGGCTGAGAAGGAGAAGGTCCGGAAGATGTCAAGATACCCGCCGGCTCCAGGGACCAGAAACCAAGTCCCGCCACCGTTTTCACAGTGGGGGCTCTGTCCTTGGTCCCCTGCGGCCTGGCGGGCTCCCACACAAGAGAGCTATAAGCGAGTTTTATGTGATGTTGTTTGAAACTGGCTCTGTAGTGTAATAGAGGCAAGTTTTTACAAGTGGCAAGTTTGCTTGAAAGTCATTTGTAATTTGCTTTTTCCCTTGTAGCTTCCTTAAGTAATATGGAGGCCAACTTTGTTAGAAATTCTACATCAAGAGGTAAAAAAAGGAAAGTAAAATACAAGTGCTCTCATTTCATGTCCATGCCCCTCGGGACATGTC
>NW_028087984.1:0-719 GCF_014824575.4 Sturnira hondurensis | reverse complement strand
GCACTCAGCAGATTGGACTTCTAGGAATGTGCCCTCGGTAAATCATCAGCTCTGTGCCTGAAGATACAAGTGTGAGAGGGTTTTTGTTTTGTACCGTGACTTAAATGGGCCAGAAAATCACAAACCATGTAAAGGTCCCACGGCAGTGTCTCTGTTAGAAAGGTCACGGTAACATGGTGTGACGTGGTGTGCTGGCGGCACCGAAACGCTGAGGCGTGTTGTGGTACGACATGCAGGGATACGCTTCACGCTTCAAGCGGGGTGAGCAGTGTGAGCAGCAGGCGAGGTTGGTGCGGACTTTGTGGGGAAGACTTGCCTGCGCCCCGACGTCACGACGCACTGTCTTTGGGGTCGGGCATGGGATGCTGGTTGGTCTTCAAAGCCTGTTCTCCATGGCGCTTGAGTGTTTAATGATATGTTGAGCACAGGTTCCTCTTATAATCAGAAAACGTTTTTCTATTTTATTTTACTTTCTGCCCTTGTCATTGTATACCATTTTAGGAGCATGAGCATTTATGTAACACATGTAATCGCCATTTATGTAACACATGTATTCGCCATAAACGAATAAAATGTTTTATTCGTTTATTTGTTTAGAAAGCAAAAATGATGCTTTTTAAAAACGTCAATGAAATATTATTCACTTATTTATTTTTAGGGCTCAAGGCTATTTAAAAACTTTTATTGTTGTTCAGTTACAGTTGTCCCCATTTCCCCCC
>NW_028087983.1:0-3503 GCF_014824575.4 Sturnira hondurensis | reverse complement strand
CTTGGAGGACTTCAGGAAAGGTATCAACAGCAACACACTCCTAGTACGGGATTTTAATACCTCCTTGTTGATGATGGATAGATCTTCTAAGCAAAGAATCAGCAAGGATATTGTGGCACTGAACAACACTTTAGATCAAATGGACTTCATTGATATACAGAATATTTCACCCCAAAGAAACAAAATATACAATCTTTTCAAATGCATGTGGAACATTTTCAAAGATAGACCACACTGTAGGACACAAAACAAACTTCAACAAATTCAAGAAAATTGAAATCATATCAAGCATCATCTTGGATCATAATGGTTTGAAACTAGAAACCAACCTCAAGGGAAAAAGTCAAAAATACTAAAAATCATAGAGACCGAATAACATGCTATAGAATAATGAATGGGTTAACAATGAGATCATGGAAGAAATCAAAAAGCTTCTGGAAACAAGTGAAAATGAACAGACAACAACCCAAAACCCATGGGACACAGCAAAGGCAGTACTGAGAGGAAAGTTCATAGCAATGAAGACCTAACTAAAAAATAGAAAGGTTTTAAATAAACAACCTATCCCAACATCTATAAGAAGTAGAGGAACAATAGTAAACAAAGCCCAGAGCAAGTAGAAGGAAGGAACTAAGACCAGAGTGAAGTAAATGACACAGAGAATAAAAAAAAAAAAATTCAAAGACCAATAAATCCAGAAGCTGGTTCTTTGAAAAGATATACAAAATTTACAACCCTTTAACCAGACTTATCAAGAGAAAAAAGAGAGACAACTCAAATAAATAAAATCAGAGACAAAAGAGGAGAGATTATAACCAATACCACAGAAATAGAAAGGATTATACAAAATTACTATGAACATCTATATGCTAAGAAATTTCACAACCTGGGTAGAATGGAAAAATTTCTAGAGTCACTTAATAACCCAAAACCGAATCAAGAAGAAGCAGAGAGCCTGAATAGACTGATAATAAGTGAAATTGAAGCAAAAATTAAAAAAAAAAAAACCTCCCAGCACACAAAAGCCCTAGACTAGATGGCTTCACAAGTGAATTTTACCAAACATTGGGGGAAGAGCTCACTCCAATTCTTTTCAAACTATTCCAAAACTCAAAAAGAGAGAAGACCCCCAAACTATTTTATGAGGCCAGTATTACCATACTCCCATAACCAGGTAAAGACACAACAGAGAAAGAAAAGTATAGGCCAATATAGCTGATGAACATAAATCCTCAACAAAATATTGGCAAACTGCATCCAGCAATACTTTAAAAAGATCACACACTGTGATCAAGTGGGATTCATCCCAGGGATGCCAGGATGGTGTAACATTCCCAATTCAATAAATGTAATATACTACATAAACAAAATAAAAGGAAAAACACATGATCATCTTCAGAGGTGCTGAAAAACCATTTGATAAAGTACAGCACCCATTTAATAATAAACCCCCTCAGGAAAGTGGTTATAGAAGGAACATAACCTCAACATAATAAAGGCCATATTTGAGATGCCTATAGCTAACATCATACTCAATGGGAAAAAATTTAAAGTTTCCTCCCTAAGATCAGGGAAAAGACAAGGTTGTCTGCTTTCATTACTTTTATTCAACATAGTATTGGAAGTTCTAGCCACAGTGACCTGACAAAAAAAAGAAATAAAAGGTGTCCAAATTGGAAAGGAGGAAGTAAAAACTGTCATTATTTGCAGATGACAGGATTGTGTACATAGAAAACCCTATGGGCTCCACCAGAAAACTACTTGACCTAATAAGTGAATTTGGCAAAACGACAGGATACAAAGTCAATATTCAGAAATCAAAAGCATTCTCTACACTAACAACAATATATTGGAAAGAGAAATTAGGAAAAAATTGTATTTGCTATAGCAACAAGAAAAATAAAGTACCTAGGAATAAATTTAACCAAAGAGGTAAAAGACATGTACTTGGAAAACTACAGAACATTAAAGAAAGAAGTTAAGGAAGATGCAAATACATAGAAGCATATACCGTGGTCATGTACTGGAAGAATTAACATCATTAAAATGTCCATACTACCTAAAGTAATCTGTAGATTAAATATAACCCTTATTAAAATACCAACTGACATACTTCACAGATTTATAACAAATAAATGGGTTAACCAGGAGATCGTAGAAGAAATCAAAAAGCTTCTGGAAACAAATGAAAATGAACATACACTCAAAAATGTATCATGAACCCAAAATGACCCTGAATAGCCTCAGTAATCTTGAGAAAGAGGAACAAAGTAGGAGGGATCACAATACCTGACACCAAACTATATTACAAGGCCACTGTAATCGAAACAGTCTGGTACTCTCATAAGAATAGACACATAGATCAATGGAACAGAATAGAGAGCCCAGAAATAAACTCATGACTCTATGGTCAATTAATATTTGACAAAGGGGGCAGGCGCATAAAATGGAGTAAACATAGGCTCTTCAACAAATGGTGTTGGGGGAACTGGAATGGTACATGCAAAAACTGAAACTTAATCACCGACTTACGCTATTCACTAGAATAAACTCAAAATGAATAAAAGACTTAAACATAAGCTATGACACCATAAAAGTCCTAGAGGAAAACATAGTAAAATTTCAGATATCCCATTCAGCAATATTTTGCCAATATATCCTCTAGGGCAAGGGATATAAAGGAAATAATAAACAAATGGGACTATATAAAATTAAAAAAAGCTTTTGCATGGCTAAAGAAAACATCATCAAAATGAAAAGGGAACCAACCATATGGTAAAACATATTTGGCAATGATACCTTGGACAAGGGTTTGACCTCCAAAATACATAAAGAACTTACACAACTCAACCCCAGGAAGACTAACTATCCAATTAAAAAATGGGCAAAGGACCTGAAAAGACACTTCTTCAAGAAGGACATGCACAGGCCCCATAGGCATATGAAAGGATGCTTAACATCACTAGCCATCAGAGAAATGCAAATTAAAACCACAATGAGATACCACCTCATATCAGTCAATATTTGCCATCATTAACAAATGAACAAACAATAAGTGTTGGAGAGGATGCGGAGCAAAGGGAACCCCAGGACACTGTTGGTGGAGATGTAGACTCATGTAGGCAGTATGAAAAGCAGTATGGAATTTTCTCAAAAAACTAAAAATACACCTATGTTTTGACCCAGTGATTCCTCTATTGGGATTATACCCTAAGAATCCTGAAAAACCAATTCAAAAGGACCTGTGTACCCCAGTGTTCATAGCAGCATTATTTACAATAGCCAAGTTCTAGAAATAGCCTAAATGCCCATGAGGAAATGAGAGGATAAAAACATTGTGGTACCTTTACTCAATGGAATACTGCATAGCAGAAAGAACTCCTACCTTTTGTGACAGCATGGATGGAACTGGAGAGCATTATGCTAAGTGAAATAAGCCAGGTGGTAAAAGACAAATGCTATATGATCTCACTTATCAGAGGAACCTAATGAATAAAACAAAC
>NW_028087982.1:0-675 GCF_014824575.4 Sturnira hondurensis | reverse complement strand
TTTGTAAAACCATGTTCACAGCAGTGTTACTCATGATAACTAAAAGATGGAAAGGACCCAAGGATCTGTAGTGTGGATAAGAACAGCTGGTATCTTCCTGCAATGCAATGTTATTCAGCCTTGTAAAGGAAGGAAATTATGGCACATGCTACAATGTGAATGAACTTTGAAGACATTGTACTAATTTAAATAAGCCAGTCACAAAACAACAAATACTTCATGATTCTCCTTACATGAAGTACTAGAATAGTCAAATTCATAGAGACAAAAAGTATCCTGGTGACTGCAAAGGGCTGGGAAGAGAGATTAGGGGAGAGTTATTATTTCGTGGGTGTCAAGTTTCAGGTTGGGTAGGTAACAAATCCCACAGATGGGTGATGGAGATGGTTACACAACAATGCAAATGTACTTCATGCCACCGAATTATACACCTTAAAATTGTTAAAGTAGTAAGTTTTAAACTAAGTATATTTTACTATAATAAAAATTTATCATCCAAAAATAGGAAATAAGAAGGAGACTTTCAGAAATAATTTTGGGAAAACTCTTTTTTATTTCAGCCACTTATTTTTATTCAAAATATGACAAAAACTAAAATGGGTGATTGCTGATTAGATTCACAAAGTCAAGAAGTGCTTCTGGGGTGTTACAAGTAAATGAACAATTGCTCTGCAT
>NW_028087981.1:0-1339 GCF_014824575.4 Sturnira hondurensis | reverse complement strand
GAGGCACTGTGTGCAAGGAGGCTGACTGACCGGGTGGTCCCACCTGGTCCAACAAACCAGCTGAAACTGGAGAGCGAGACAGACCACACAATCCAGAGCCCCAGTGCCGGGAAAAAATGCTCAAAACACCTAATGAAAACACCTGTGAGGGCTGAGCACAGGGAGAGACTCCCAGCCTCATAGGAGAGTTCATTGGCGAGATTCACAGGGTCCTAGAATGCATACAAACCCACTCACACAGGAATCAGCACCAGAAAGGCCCAGTTTGCTTAGGGGAAGTGGCGGAGGGGACTGAGATCTGAGGGTAGCCAGAGCAAATGCCATTGTTCCCTCTCGGACCCACCCCCACATACAGCGTCACAACCCAGCAACTGGGTTGCCCTGCCCTGGTGCACACCTAAGGCTCTGCCCCTCATACATAACAGGCACATCAAGACAAAAAAAAATGGCCCAAATGGAAGAACAGATCAAAGCTCCACAGCAAATACAACTAAGTGACCAAGAGATAGCCAACCTATCAGATGCACAGTTCAAAACACTGGTGATCAGGATACTCACAGAATTAGTTGAATTTGGTCACATATTAGATGAAAAAATGAAGGCTACGCTAAGTGAAATCAAGGAAAATGTACAGGGAATCAACAGTGATGGGAAGAAAATTGGGACTCAGATCAATGGAGTGGACCAGAAGGAAGAAAGAAACATTCAATCAGAATAGAATGAAGAAACAAGAATTCAAAAAAATGAGGAGAGGCTTAGGAACTTCCAGGACATCTTTAAACATTCCAACATCTGAATTATAGGGGTATCAGAATGGGAAAAGGAAGAGCAACAAGTGGAAAAGTTATTTGAACAAATAATGAAGGAGAACTTCCCCAGTCTGGCAAAGGAAATAGACTTCCAGGAAGTCCAGGAAGCTCAGAGGGTCCCAAAGAAGTTAGACCCAAAGAGGAACACACCAAGGCACATCATAATTACATTAGCCAAGATTAAAATGAAGGAGAGAATCCTAGAAGCAGCAAGAGGTAAGGAGACAGTACCCTAAAAAGGAGTACCCATCAGACTGTCAGCTGATTTCTTAAAAGAGACCTTGTGGACAAGAATGGGCTGGAAAGAAATATTCCAAGTCATGAAAGACAAGGACCTACATCCAAGATCGCTCTATCGAGCAAAACTTTCATATAGAATGGAAGGGCAGATAAAGTGCTTCTCAGATAAGGCCAAGGTAAAGGAGTTCATCATCACCAAGCCTTTATTTTATGAAATGTTAAAGGGACTTACCAAAACAAAGAAAAAGAAGATAAAAATATGTATAGTAAAATGACAGCAAACTCACGAT
>NW_028087980.1:0-976 GCF_014824575.4 Sturnira hondurensis | reverse complement strand
ATCAAAGTTCTTATTTATCTGAATAAGATGTGCCCAACAACCTAATACATTTTTGAACTAGGACTCTTCAATTGGCCAATCACAACTTCAGAATATTGTTGAGGCAGCAAGGCTTCTTAATATTCTCAGGACAGCTCATAAAGCATGGAAAGTAAGTTGCAAAATTGTTAAATGATATACAAAACTGGAAACAATAGACAATTATCAAAACACCAGGGCTTTCTAAAGCTGTCCCGATGGAAGCAAAGAGGAATTATCTAGCTGATGCTACAGCTAGTCAGGCAGCATTACAGAAAGAAATTATTCAGACTCCAGAATGCTCCTGGCTTCAAAACAAACAAGTGAAGAAACCTCTTCCACAGTTCTAACGGGCTGCTGCAGAGGAAAAGGGATTACAGCAGTAAGCAAAAGGGGGACCTCTGTTCCAGGCAAACATATGGTTGGACACAATCAGAAACCAATGTTACCTATAAGAACTCAATTACCTATACGAAACTTTAACATGCACATGAGCTGAAATTTGGGTGCTAAAAGGTGATTGATTTCATGGAGTAAACGATATTCCTGGAAACTTCTTCCTACTGTAGCTCACAAAGTATACAGCAAATGTTGAATGGATTTCATGTGACCCTCCTCCTTTGATCTCCTTATGTCACCTTTTTTTTTAAAAAAAAGATTTTTATTTATTTATCTTTAGAGGGGAAGGGAAGGAGAGAAGTATCAATCTATGGTTGCCTCTCATGAGTCCCCTGCTGGGAACTGGCCTGCAACCCAGGCATGTGCCCTGACTGGGAATCAAGCTGTGATCTGTGGTTCGCAGGCCCGTGCTCAATCCACTGAGCTATGCCAGTCAGGGCTCCTTTTTTGATTGTAATGTGGAAAATGAGGTGCTAAACTGCCATTCTCTGAGTATTTCTCAATCCATTGAGATTTTGCTTCCTGCCACTTGTTGTCAGTGACTCAAATAAACTAAGCA
>NW_028087979.1:0-3069 GCF_014824575.4 Sturnira hondurensis | reverse complement strand
GGTCGTGCCTGTTAAGTAGCAGTATCTGAGCCCTAGGTTTTCACTGGAGCAGAGCAACTAAGTCACTGGGTTGTGATGTTGTATGTGGGGGCGGGGTCAAAGAGGGACAATGGCTTCCCTCTGTCGCCTGCCGCCGCGACCCCCACCGGCACCACAGCCACCACCGTCACCGGGCCCACGCGTTTCGTTCCACTGTACTCGAGTGTGCCACCGCTGTCGGCCCTCCACCACTGGGCTCGTCCCCTGGGGCCTGCTCGGTCCGTCTCACTGCGTGCGAATGTGCGACCACAGTCAGTCTGCCCCACACCCCGACTGGCTTTGGGCTGTCCACGCGCCTAGCAGCTAGGTCGGGGGATCTGTCCTGCCCGACCCAGCTCCGTTGCTGGTTCCGCCTCTCTTACCATCCCCGTTGAACGGTTCGTAGCTGTCGGACTTCCGAATAATTCCGTGTTCTGGTCTTTGGGTGTGTTTTAGTTCTCCAAAACTTTTGTTGTAGTCAAACTTGGTTGTGGGAGAAGGCACAGTGTTTCCACCTATGCCTCCATCTTGGCGGAAGTCCGTTTCTGGTTGCTTTTTGTTTTTCAAATTTCTCTTGTCCTTCTTTTGGTTTTGTGGGGAGGAATATTGTGTGTACTTATGCCTTCATGTTGGCTCGAAGTCATGGGTTTGCTTCTGGAGTTTTTTTTTTAAAGATTTTATTTATTTATCTTTAGAGGGAAAGGGAAGGAGAGAAGGAGAGAAATATCAATGTATGGTTACCTCTTATGAGTGCTCCGTTTGGAACTGACCTGCAATCCAGGAATGTGCCCTGACTGGGAATCGAACTGCGATCCTGAGGTTCATAGACCCTCATAGACCCTCGCTCAGTTCACTGAGCTACACCAGCCAGCGCTCCGGAGTTTTGACTGTGTTATTGGTGTATGTCTCTCCCCCCCCCAATTACCATGCTGTTTTAATTATTACAGCTCTGTGTCATAATTTGACATTAGGCAGTGTGATGCCTTTAGCTTTGTTCTTCTTTCTCAAGATTGCTTTGGCTATTGGCGGTCTTGAGTGGTTTTGTATGAATTTTATTATGGTGTTTTTTATTTCTGTGAATAGTGCGTTTGAAATTTTGATAGGGCTTGCACTGAATTTTTAGATTGGGCAGTAGGCACATTTTAGTGAATTCTTCCTAACTGTACATGCAGGATGTATTTCCATTTGTTTCTGTGTTTTCAATTTCTGTTCCCAGAGTCTTAGAGTTTTCAACGTCCAGACCTTTCACTCCCTAGATCATTGTCTGTTGTGTTTGCTGCTATTTTAAATGAGATTACATCTTTATTTGTCTCCTTATTTCTTCTATATTTTGCATATAGAAATGTCTCTGCTTCCTGAACAGTCATTTTGTATGCTGCTACTTTACTGAATTAGTTTTTAACTTTTTACTATTTTTTGTGGAGTACTTAGGGGTTTTTATATAAAAGATTGTATCACCCTCACACAGTTTTATGTCTTTCTTTCCCATTTGGATCCCTTTGTTCTTGTCCTTGTCTGACGACTGTGCCCAGGACGGTCAGTGTGAGCTGCACAGGAGTGGGGAGCGTGGGCTTCCCTGTCCTGTTGCTGATCTCAGAAGAGAAACCCTCAGCTTTTCAGTGTGGAGTCTGATGTTGACTGTGGGCTTCCACACGTGACCTTCATTGTGCTGAGTTGGGGTCATTCCAACCCCAATGTGTTGACAGTGTTTGTTATGAAACGTTTGTTTTGAATGAATGGTATACTTTGTCATTGTAGAAGACAATGGCCAATGTCTTCTCTCCATCTATATAAACAAGTATATGTTTATATAATTTACTTTATTAGTTTGGTGACAACGTCTACTGATTTGTACATGTTAAAGTATTTTTCACCATTATCAGGACCCTGTGTGAATTCCCATTTGATCATGGTGTAGAAAACTATTAATGTGCTCTTGAATTCGTCATGCTAATGTTCACTGAGAAATTCTTTTTTTCGTTGAGAAATTTTGCATGTGTATTCAATGAGAATATTGGCTTCTGTTTGTCTTTGTTGTGTTTTTTGTGTTTAATGCTCTATTGGAGGTGCTGTGGGTCCCAGGCTTGTAATCAGGGTGGAAGCCGGGGTGGTGGCCAGGAAGCTTGGACTTGGGGGTCCCTCCTGGTGCAGCCCCTGGAGAAGAGAGGGCAGGGGAAGCCTCCTACCTAATGTTCACAGGGTGGTGGCAGCACCGCATTGCAGTGGGCTGGCTGGTTGTCACAGCGAGATGTGTCACAGGCAGGGAGCGCTCAGCTGTGAGCTGTGAGGGGCCAGGACTTGAAGAAGGTTTGGTGCAGCCTGGGAAGGGAGTGTGGTGGCTCCTGGCAGTGGGGGCACAGGCCTAGGACCAGGACCAGGAGCAGGAGGACAGGGACCATGGGGACAGGGACGGGGAAAGCGGCACAGCTCCTCTCTGAGACTCAGCTGCCCCTCATACAGGTTGGCCAAGGTGAGATCCCTGGTCTTGAGGCCAGCAGAGGTGGCATGGCCTTGGCTTTGGTCACATGAGACACCCTGTCCATCCTCAGGCCCTTGAAGGGCCCTTGCTGTGGGCCTGCCAACCACAGGGAACACCTTGCCTGCCTGCTAAGAGGGCCCTGAGCATGTCAGGGGTGCAGTGATCTAGGCAGGTCACAGCATCGGACTGGTCTGAAAAAGGTGCAAGGTTGGGCCTCAGGGAGGCTGATGGGAAAGAATAAAGTCAGGGACACAGGGGCAAGACAGGAGGGCGGCTCTCTCCACCCTCAAGGAGCATCTACTTCCAGGCATTAGGCAAATGCCAGAAATTAGGGCTTTTGGGACAAAAGGGCGTTTTCTGGGAGCTCTTTATAAACGCACCTCCTGAGCGTCATTTCAAACACCAGTTGCTCTTTCAGACTCAGGTCATTTCTGGAGGAACCAGCGCTGAGTACATTCCCTGGTACACAGAGCAGTCCTTGATGGGACCAGACATGGTTTGGGATTTATTTGATGCAAAGTGGTCTTTTAGAATAAATTTATTGCGATGATATTGGTTAAACCCTGACTGGA
>NW_028087978.1:0-1146 GCF_014824575.4 Sturnira hondurensis | reverse complement strand
AAGAGTGGTGGGGTGGAAAGGGGAGGGAGACGGGGAGCATGGGGTGGGGGGCGGGCAGGGTTGGGAATATAAGACAGAAACCTATACTTGAACAAAAATTAAATAAAAATTATATTAAAAAAATAAAATAAAATAAACAAATAATAAAATAAAAAATAAAAATAAAAAAAAAGTTTCTGGAAAGAAATGAAAATGAACTCACAATAACCCAAAGCTTATGGGACAGGGCCAAGGCAGTCCTGAGAGGGAAGTAAATAGCAATACAGGCTTACCTAAGAAAATAGAAACATTTCAAACAAACAACCTAAGACGACGCCTGCAAGAACTCAAAGAACAACAACAAAGACAGCCCAGAGGAAGTAGAAGGAAGGAAATAACCAAAATCAGAGCAGAATTAAATGACATGGAGACTAAAGGCACAATTCTGAGGATCAATGAATCCCAGGTAGGTTTTTTGAAGAGATAAACAAAATAGACAAGCCTTTAAGTAGGCTCATTAAGAAAAGAAGAGAGAGGACCCAAATAAACACAATCAGAAATGAAAGAGGAGAAATTACAACTGATACCACAGAAATAGAAGGGATTGTAAGGAATTACTATGAAGAACTGTATGCCAAGAGATTTGAAAACCTAGGTGAAATGGACAAAGTTCTAGAAAAATATAATCTTCCAAAGCTCAATGAAAAAAAGCAGAAAACCTGAACAGGCCAATAAAAGCAGATGAAATCAAAGCAGTAATCAAAAAACTCCCGTCACACAAAAGGCCTGGACCATATGGTTTCACAGGAGAATTCTACAAAGCATTTAAGGAAGAGCTAACCCCTATTCTTCACAGACTATTCCAAAAAATCCAAAATGATGGGAAACTCCCAAACTCTTTTTATGAAGCCAGCATCACCCTAATTCTAAAACCAGATAGAGACACAACAAAGAAAGAAAACTTCAGGGCAATATCGATGAGGAGCATAGATGCTAAAATCCTCAACAAAATATTGGCAAATTACATCCAACAATACATTAAAAGGATCATACACCACAACCAAGTGGGATCCATCCCAGGGATGCAAGGGTGGTTCAATATTCGTAATTCAGTTAATGTAATACACCACATAAACAAAAGCAAGGACAAAAACCACATGGTCATAT
>NW_028087977.1:0-831 GCF_014824575.4 Sturnira hondurensis | reverse complement strand
TTCCCCAGTTCCAAGGCAGCCACCCTGACCCAGCAGGAGACCGGCACGGCTCGGGTTGTCTGCCTGGGTCCAACAGGAGAAAGCAGAACTGATGTGCTTGATTTGGCTACAAGCTCCCTGTCTGGCCATGAGCCTCACGGGGGAGCCCGGTGGCTTTTCCCCAAGGAGGGAAGGAGGCAGGCGGGGGTGGGGGGGCAGGAAGCCTTCCCAACCAGGACCCGGAGCCTCAGCGGTCTGTGCAGAAACCGAGGGGTACAGGCAAAGGGTTGCCTCTTTCAGAGGTTTCAGGAATAAATGGGAAAGGCCAAGGGTCGGCATCCAAAATGAGAGTCTGGGCACACTGCTGTTTGCGTGATAAAACGGTGCCTTTGCTCCCCACGGCAGTTGGTTGAAGGTGTGGGAAGGGAAGGCAGAGCCAAGTGTGAGAGAAGTGTGGGCAGGGGACACATGGGGAGAGACAGGCGAAGGGGGAGACGCAGAGCTGAGCCAGGGCCGAGTGACCCAGCAAAGCCCAGCGTCAGGAGGGCCAGTGGGTATCCCTCTAAGGAGGAGCCCGAATGCTGATGACAGCCCTCCAGGGAAGGGAGGGGGAGGGGAGGGGAGGGGAGGGGAGGGGAGGGGAGAGGAGGGGAGGGGAGGAGCGAAGTGGTTTGTCTGGTCTCTTGCCAGGATAAGTCCTTTCAGCGAATCTCAGAAAACCATGAAATGTACCTTTCAACTCTACGCCACATCTTCAAGTCTACTGTTTGCCAGAATCTGAGCCCTGTTTGAAAAAGTCCGAATCTCTAAACTTAGAGAAGGGCAGCATCCTGGAATTCATCATGAGAAGTG
>NW_028087976.1:0-648 GCF_014824575.4 Sturnira hondurensis | reverse complement strand
AGGCACCGAGGAGATTTCCAGTATCCTTACGCAGGCGCCCCTCTACCGTCAGCTTCTTCCATGGGGCTTCGGAAGCCCAGGAAATGTTTTCTTCTCTTGCCCTCAGCATTTCCTGACCCCCCAGCTCCAAGTTGGGTTCATCTCACTGAGTCTACAAGTCTTATGGAAATTTCACATTCCGTGAATTAGAATTTCAAACAAAAATAAGTTTATGTTTTTTAAAAAGTCAGCTTAGACTCTGTACAATGTCTCATCCCTGTTAGGATAAGGAATGCAATCCAGTAATGCCAGATATCTATAAAGTGCTTCTGTTAACCTCTGAGTAAAATATTTCACTCCACGTAAGGCAGTGCAGTTGTGAAACCTTTGTTTTCTCGTATTCTTCGACAATGTTTTTAAGAGCTTAAATAGTCACTAATTATATATTAATTAGCACGCACTGCTAATATAGTCAGTGGACGCTAAAGTGCAAAGATTAATAGAACATAGTTTTTTCTTCAAGGAGCTGTGATCTCCTTGAAAACAAGAAAGCAGGACAAGCAAAGATTGATAACATAGACAATACGATGGAATAAATGTTATGAAGGCTTTCAGTAAAGGGCGTAGACAGCCCTCAAAAGGAGCTAGCTCTTTTTCTTGCAAATTATT
>NW_028087975.1:0-1696 GCF_014824575.4 Sturnira hondurensis | reverse complement strand
CAGGGCTTTTGTGTGATGGGAGTTTTTTGATTACTTCTTCAATTTCATTTGCTGTTATTGACCTGTTCAGGTTCTCTGCTTCTTTTTCATTGAGTTTTGGAAGATTATATTTTTCTAGAAATTTGTCCATTTCACCTAGGATTTCAAATTTCTTGGCATATAGTTCTGCATAGCAATTTCTTACAATCCTTTCTATTTCTGTGATATCAGTTGTAATCTCTCCTCTTTCATTTCTGATTGTGTTTATTTGGGTCCTCTCTTTTCTTTACTTGATGAGCCTACTTAAAGGTTTGTCTATTTTGTTTATCTTTTCAAAAAACCAACTCCTGCACTCATTGATCCTTAGAATTGTGCTTTTATTCTGTATGTCATTTAATTCTGCTCTGATCTTGATTATTTCCTTCCTTCTACTTGCTCTGGGTTGTCTTTGTTGTTGTTCTTCAAGTTCTTGCAGGCGTCCGGTTGTTTGTTTGAAATGTTTCTATCTTTTTAAGGTAAGCCTGTACTGCTATGAACTTCTCTCTCTGGACTACCTTCAATGTGTCCCATAGGTTTTGGGTTGTTGTGAGTTCATTTTCATTTGTTTCCAGAAGGTTTCTGATTTCTTCCCTAATTTCAATCTTGACCCATTCGTTGTTTAATAGCATACCATTTGGTCTCCATGCTTTTGGGTGTTTTGGATTTTTTCCTGTGGGGTTTCCTATTTCAATCCCTTGTGATCAGAGAAAATACTTGGTATGATTTCTATTTTCCTGAATTTGTTGAGACTCGTTTTGTGTCCTATCATGTGGTCTATCTTTGAAAATGTTCCATGTGCATTTGAAAAGAATGTGTATTTACCTTCTTTGGGATGGAGGGCTCTATATATATCAATTAGGTCCATTTCAACCCGGGTGTCATTTAATGATGCAATATCTTTGTTGATATTTTGTTTGGAAGATTTGTCCATTTTTGACAGTGGGGTGTTAAAATCCTCTACTATAATTGTGTTGCTGTCAATCTCTTTCTTGAGGTCCTCTAGAATTTTCTTTATATATTGGGGTGCTCCTATGCTGGGTGCATATATACTTACGATGTCGATGTCTTCTTGGGGAATTCTTCCCTTGAGTATTATTAAGTGACCTTCTGGGTCTCTCTTTATGGCCCTTTTTTTGAAGTCTATTTTTTCTGATATAAGGATTGCTACCCCGGCTTTTTTTTCTTGTCCATTTGCTTGGAAAATTTGTTTCCAGCCTTTCACTTTTAGTCTGTGGTGGTCTTTTGACCTGTGGTGGGTCTCTTGTAGGCAGTATATGTGTGGGTCATGCTTTCTTATCCATTCGGCTATTCTATGTCTTTTGTTTGGAGCATTTAATCCATTTACATTTAAGGTTATTATTGAAAGGTACTTATTCATTGCCATTTGTGTACCTGTGTTCCTCTGTCTCTCTTTTTTACTTCCTCTGCTTAAAGTAGCCATTTTAGTAATTCTTGTAGAGCTGGTTTGGTGGAGGCGTATTCTTTTAGACTTCTTTTGTCTTGGAATCTCTTTTTTTGGCCTTCTATCTTGATTGAGAGCCTTCCTAGGTAAAGTATCCCTGCTTATAGGCCTCTGTTTCTCATTACTTGGAATATTTCTTGCCATTCTCTTCTTGCTTGGAATGTGTCCCTTGAGAAGTCAGCAGCCAACCTTATTGGGACCCCCTTGTATGTTACT
>NW_028087974.1:0-839 GCF_014824575.4 Sturnira hondurensis | reverse complement strand
TGTTCCTCTTTTATTGTTTTAAAATATATGTTAATAATATTTATCATTTTAAGCATAAGGTTTTTTTTTAATATTTTTTATTTATTTATCTTTAGAGGGGAGGGGAAAGAAAGAGGGAGAGAAATATCAATGTATGGTTGCCTCTGCCGAGAACACACAATGTATCCTGTGTCCCCTGCTGGGAACTGGCGGCAACCCAGGTATGTGCCCTGACTGGGAATCGAACCACGATCCTCTGGTTCGGAGGCCCGTGCTCAGTCCACTGAGCTACACCAGCCAGGGCCTTTAAGCATAAGTTTTCAATTCAGTGGCATTACACACATTCATGTCATGTGTATCCATCACCCCTGTCAAAACTTTCCACTGAAAGTTTTGAAACACTAATCCAAAAGAACCTATGCACCACAATGTATGAACACAATGCAGCACAATTTACAATAGCCAAGTGTTGGAAGCAACCTAGGGGCCCATCAGTAGAGGAATGGATCAAAACTATGGGACATTTACACAATGGAATTCTATGCAGCAGAAAGAAAGAAGGAGCTCCTACCCTTTCTGACAGCATGGATGGAACTGGAAAGAATGCTAATGCTTTTCACATACCTTTTTAGTAACATACCTCAGAGTATGTTACTAAAAAACCCCGTTTTTCCTCAGGTGTTATTTCTTTTCAGGTAGTGGTAGTGCTGTGGTAGCTAATATATGTTACTCTTCAGAAAAGTGTATAACTTGTTTTTAGGGCATTCACGTCATTTATTTAACTCTACATTCCCTGTTTCATAGACCAACTTATTGGTGTCCACTGTACCCATGGTTTAAACAGGACTGGCTACCTCATC
>NW_028087973.1:0-1120 GCF_014824575.4 Sturnira hondurensis | reverse complement strand
TCATAATGAGATACCACTTTACACCAGTCAGAATGGTCATCATAAAGAAACAATAAGTGCTGGAGAGGTTGTGGGGAAAAGGGGACCCTAGTTCACTGTTGGTGGGATTGCAGACTGGTACAACCACTATGGAAAACAGTATGGAATTTTCTCACAAAACTAAAAATCCACCTGACTTTCGACCCAGCAATTCCACTGCTGGGATTATATCCTAAGAACCCTAAAACACCAATCCCAAAGAAGCTATGCACCCCAATGTTCATAACAGCACAATTTACAATACCCAAGAGTTGGAAGCAACCTAAATGCCCATTAGTAAATGAACGGATCAAAAAACTATGGTACATTTACACAATGGAATTCTTTTTTATTTTAATTTTATTTAATTCTTGTTCAAGTACAGTTTTCTGTCTTATATTCCCAGCCCTGCCCCACTCAGTGCTCCCCACCTCACTCCCATTTTAACCCCCCACCTTAGTTATTGTCCATGTGTCCTTTATACTTGTTCATCTGAGTCCATCCCCTTTTCCCCTGTGATTCTCTCCACTCTCCCCTCTGGACCCCATCAGCCTGTTCTGTATTTCAGTGTCTTTGGTCATATTTTGCTTGCTTGTTTGTTTTGTTGTTTAGATTCCTGTTCACGGTGATATCATATGGTACTTGTCTTTCACTGCCTGGCTTATTTCGCTAGCATAATGCTTTCCAGTTCCATCCATGATGTTGCAAAGGGTAGGAGCTCCTTCTTCCTTTCTGCTGCATAGAATTCCATTGTGCATATGTACCATAGTTTTTTGATCCAGTCATTTACTGATGGGCATCTAGGTTGCTTCCAATAGGCTATTGTAAATTGTACTGCTATGAACATCGGGGTGCATAGGTTCTTTTGGATTGGTGTTTCAGGGTTCTTAGGATATACTCCTAACAGTGGAATTGCTGGATCAAAAGGCAGGTCCATTTTTAGTTTTGTGAGAAAATTCCATACTATTTTCCATAGCGGTTGTACCAGTCTGCAATTCCACCAACAGTGAACTAGGGTCCCCTTTTCCCCACAACCTCTCCAGCACTTACTGTTTCTTTATGATGACCATTCTGACTGGTGTAAAGTGGTATCTCATTATGA
>NW_028087972.1:0-563 GCF_014824575.4 Sturnira hondurensis | reverse complement strand
ATATATACAATTCAACGGCAGCTATGAAGTGCCTCGCATAGAGCATAGGTCAGTCTTAGCTTCTGCCTCTTTTTCTCCCCCCTGGCCCTGCTGGCATATATAGGGGACAATGTCCTGTGCTTGACAGGGAGTCAGAGCAGTGGCTATCAGACCAAAAAAAGAAAAAAAGGAGGTGACTCATTATGGCCCTTGAAGGTGGCCTGTGGCAGAGGAACAAAGGGACACTGCGTTGGAAAGAGGCTGTGATGCGATGCCAGGCAGTTAACTAACACCACAGAGGCGAGTTCTGTGCAAGAGCCGCCCCCCCCCCTCCATTTACAAGGCAGGAAGGAAGAGAGGGGCAGCAGAAAATTGCAGGCCGCCTTAGTGAATTCCTATGAGACCTCGGTACAAGCCCAGCTCTGCTGCTGTCCGGAGAGGAGACTCTAGGGAAGTCATTTAAACTTGCTGGACCCCACTTTCCTTATCTGTAATGTGAGGGAAAAACACTTTGGTTCTCACATGTGAAAACCAGATGTCTAAGCCCAGGGTGTAAGGGTGGTTCTTTAAAAAAAAAAAAAAAA
>NW_028087971.1:0-1747 GCF_014824575.4 Sturnira hondurensis | reverse complement strand
GTGCGAATTGCTTTTGCATGTTTCTGGATCACACAGGTTACTCAAAACTCTCGTTCAGTGACAGGTGTGATTTTTCTGAGCACTGTCCCGGGTCCTGCTTCTTTTAATGCCGCCGGGAAACTGCGGTTCAGTTCCCCATACTCACTTCACTGCCAGTTGCGAAGGTTAGAGGTGCTACATTCAGGGGGCAGGGGGCTGGCTCAGTTTGGGAGGCGAACATGACCAGGTCAGTGCCCGTGACGCCGCACAGCCCAGGGGCACCGGATCGTGTTGGCATGGATTTCATAACCATAAACAACTCCTTCAGATTAGAAGTTGGTAACGACAGCCTTTCAAGGAGAAAGAATAAAGGGTTGTTTTAGAGAAAATGATTTTTAAAAAATATGTACGTGGACAAATACAGGGTTGCCTCGTGGAGGAGGTTTCAGTAGTTACGCAGGGAAGGCTACGGGTTTCCAAATAGACCCGGACAGGCTTTGGACACCCAGAGAATGCCAAAGCAGGGGCCACCACGGTCAGAATGTCACCCCCACAGGCAGCCCATCCAGGAAGGTCACCGTAGCGCCAACTCTTAACACGACCATCAGATCTGCCTTCGCTTCTTCTACTTCCCCCAGAAGCAGAGTTCAGAAGACGCGCAGGCACAAAGGCCGGCGCTGCAGGGGAGAAAGTGTGTTCGGGAGCTCGGAGAGCCATCCCCGATGACACACCCCCTTCCCCACGGACTTGGCATCAGAAAACAGAGGAGCTCGCCCGAGGTCGTCACTGACCCAGATTCTGTGGGCCTCACTGCCCCTTCCCATAACCACGTCATAAAACTTGATGAAACTTGATAGCTGATGCTCAGTGGATGGTACAGAACAACACCAAATACAGATCCTTCAGCGAGGCATTTGGGTTTGGGTGGGGCAGAGCACACCCTGTAAGTAACTCATCATGATGACCTAAATAGGAATTAGTGCTACTAAAAAAAAATCACCCTTCCACGAAAGGCCACATGATGGTTCCGTGACAGCTGAGATCGAGTGGGGGCGGCGCACACTCCCTCTGTTCCCAAGGCCTAATTCATCTTCCCCGTGCTATGAAACAGGGGTGGCTCACTACAGCTCAGGTCAAGTGCAGCCAGGCCACCACCCGAGACTGAAAATTCAGTTGTGTGTTATCTACGGCTGTGCTACCTCCGAGGCGATAGAATTAATAGTTGCGACACAGAGCACACAGTCCACAGAGCCCCAAATGTTGACTTTGTGAATGCGTACAGGGAAAGTATGCTGTCCCCTGTTCTGAGAGACGAAATGTGTGGTCTCAACAGACACTTACGCATTTATCAGAAGGGACCCAGACAGGCTTCCCAGCGAAGCAAATGAAGAGGGGGAAGAAGAGGAGGAGAGAAAAGTAACCGTATTGCCACCCAGCCAGCAGTCTCGGCCATAGGAGTCTGGGTTTGCTAGAGAATGCCCTGACACCTTGGGCCTGTGAGAGGGTCTACCTCGGGGCAAAGATATACACAAAGTCTTTAAATTTGCAAAGTAGAATGTCGAAGTTGCGGCCAAATATTTGATGTTATAACTATGGGTCTCTTGTCAATCAGCAAGGCCATCTTCTCTGGAGACACCTAACCACATGTCGCCTTCATCTTAAACTGACCTGTAACATAATGGTTTTATGTCTGTAAATCCCAGGATGGCCAGGAGAGGCGCTCTCTCTCTGCCCAGAGGCATGGAAGGTACACCTATAGTAGTAACCA
>NW_028087970.1:0-570 GCF_014824575.4 Sturnira hondurensis | reverse complement strand
TTGGAAGAATTAACATCATCAAAATGTCCATACTACCCAAAGCAATTTACAGGTTCAATGCAATACCTATTAAAGTACCAATGGCATATTTCACAGACAGAACAAACACTTCAAAAATTTTTAAAGATTTTATTTACTTATATTTAGAGGGGAAAGGAAGGAGAGAAGGAGAGAAATATCAATGTATGGTTGCCTCTCGTGAGTCCTCTGCTAGGAAATGGCCTGCAACCCAGGCATGTGCCCTGACTGGGAATCGAACTGCGATTGTGTGGTTCGCAGGCCGATGCTCAATCCGCTGAGCTACGCCAGCCAGGGCCCAAACACTTCAAAAATTTATATAGAACCATAAATGACCCTGAATACCAGCTGGTATATACCTATCAATAACCTATCAACCTATGAATACGTATCAATAACAACCTTAAATGTAAGTGGATTAGATGCTCCAATCAAAAGACATAGAATAGCTGAATGGATAAGAAAGCATGACCCACACATATGCTGCCTACAAGAGATTCACCTCAGGTCAAAAGACCTACATGGACAGAAAGTAAAAAGCTGGAAACAATT
>NW_028087969.1:0-815 GCF_014824575.4 Sturnira hondurensis | reverse complement strand
AAAAAGAAGATGAAAAATATGAACAGTGAAAGGACAGCAAACTCACAGTTAACAACCACACCTAAAACAAAAGCAAACCAAGAGGATAGCTAGATCAGGAGAACGATAGTAATGGAGATCACATGGAGGGTTAGCAACAGGGGAGTAGGAGGAGGAAAAGGGGGGAGAAGGTACAGAAAATAGCATAGACGGTAGGTAGAAAATAGATAGGGGGAGGGCAAGAATAGTAGGGGAAATATAGAATCTAAAGAACTTGAGACACGTGGTCCTAAACTGTGGGAGGGAATGATGGGGGAAGGGGTGTGCAGCATGGAGGGGAGTGAAGGGGGGGAATAGAACTGTAATGGTATAATCAATAAAATATATTAAATAAATAAATATTTTTTAAAAAGAAACAAATTTCTTTAAAATGTCTAACACTTTTAGCCCTGGCCAGGTGGCTCAGTGAGTTGAAGCATCGTTCCATACACCAACAATAGTTGTGGGTTCAATTCCCGGTCAGAGCACATACCTAGGTTGCAGATTCGATCCCTGGTCAGGGCATGTACAGGAGGCAACCAATCAATGTTTCTCTCTCACATCAATGTTTCTCTCCCCTCTCCCCACACTCCCCACCCCTGCTCTCTAAAACCAATAAAAACATATCCTCGGGTGAGAATTAAAAAAACAAAATAAAAGTGCCTAACACTTTTAGAAGGTCAAAAATATAAACCAAACCACCACCACCATTACTTACCATCATTACTTTAAATGGCTGCTACTGGACTTCCGCCAAGATGGAGGCATAGGTGGAAACACTGTGCCTTCTCCCACAA
>NW_028087968.1:0-727 GCF_014824575.4 Sturnira hondurensis | reverse complement strand
AAGTTGTGTCCACAGATGTGGTGGGGACATTGTCCTGCTCAACACCCTGTGCCCCACGATTGATGTAGCTCCTGGTTACTGTACTGGGCACTGTGTTAGGGGTATATAGAGTGTTCGGGGTGAATGGTGTCTACATTATTGACTTATTTAGAAACTAATGTGTTCCTGGAAGGTTCTGCTGTCAGTCATTTGGTCCAAAAATATTTGGAACCCTATCCATACCTTGGAATCCACACTCCACAGTTCTACTAGCCTTTCTGCCTCTGGAGCACTTAAATGACATGGGTTGAATGTGTGCCATGCTCTTGTTCCTGCCGTGTACCTCTTGTCCTTCCATGGCCACCAGGTTCACTGGCCCAAGAGACCTCACATAGAATTTCACTGCAGGGAATCAGACATTAGCACTTTGGAGATTTCTTGTAACAGATGCCATTCAACAGCAAACTCACACCCATGTGTAAATAAAGTCCATCCTGGTGAGGAGTAATTTCTACCTATCCATGGTTTTGTTCATTGTGTTCGTATCTGGGTTCCACATAATTAAGTGAAAATCCCACTGGACTATATTTTCACATGTAATTCTCCCCTTAAACATAGTAAAAACATTTTGCTTCAAAACAAGTTGTGATGGGTGATGAAAGTGGATACTTTACAATGGTGTGAAATGAAAGAGATCATGGGGCAATTGGAATCAACCCCCACCAGCCACAACAAAGCCTGGTCTTCA
>NW_028087967.1:0-1395 GCF_014824575.4 Sturnira hondurensis | reverse complement strand
ACCAAATCAGGGAGACATAGTTCTAAATCTGCTTATGATGTTTGGTTCAAAATTTGGTAATAATTTCACAGACAATATTTCAAATTCTTCCTTAAGAAGTGCTGATACTCTTCTTTTTGGGTTCTGAATAAACACTTTGTCACTTTGTACACATATATGATGTTTGGAACCAGGGTCAAGATCCATCTAATTCACCATTAGATAGATAAACAAAGTGAATCTTTTAAAGTTCTCATCAATATTTACAGAAAAATACAAACATTAAAGTAATAATGTGTTTCATTTTGGTATTTGTCTAATGGAAGAATTGGTTCCTCTGTTCATTATGAAAGCTTGGTGAACAGGCCAGTACTTCGTTAGCTCTGCTGCCATTGGTTCATTGTTCCTGTAGACACAACTCTGATCATTTCAGTCCTTAGCTTAAAAAATTTTCTTTTTAATTGCCCAAATCAAAATAGTTGGAATTATGATTCAGAATTTAAGGTACACCACAATCTTGTGCCAAAGCTTCTTAGAATCTAATGTCCTGTCACTGCTTTGTACAAATTCTGTGTGTTGCTTTTTCCCAAGTATGACATGTATATTGTCTCTTCAGCCAGCCAGGACTCACCACCCATTTCTATTCAATCTCAACTTGCTTTCAAAACCCAGTTTAAATATTTGAAATAAACATATCTGCATTATCCCAATTCCCATGGAAATATCCTTATTTTTTCTTAAAGAGACATACTTTGTTATTGCATTTTTATTTTTTAAAACCATAAGGTCTTTTCAAGTCCTTTGCCCATTTTTTAATTGGGTTGCTCATCTTCTTTGAGTGGACTCGAGTGAGTTCTTTGTATATTTTGGAGATTAAACCTTTGTCTGAGGTATCATTGGCAAATATGTTTTCCCATGCTGTTGCTTCTCTTTTTATCTTGGTACTTCTTTCTTTAGCCATGCAGAAGCTTTTAATTTTGATGAGATCCCATTGGTTTATTCTTTCCTTTATGTCCCTTGCTCTAGGGGATGTATCAGTAAAAATATTGCTGCATGGAATATCTGAGATTTTCCTGCCAATGCTCTCCTCTAGGGTTTTCATGTTTTCACAGCTTATATTTAAGTATTTTATCCACCTTGAATTTATTTTGGTGTATGGCATGAGTTGGTGCTCAAGTTTCATTTTTTTGCATGTAGCTGTCCAGTTCTCCCAACACCATTTGTTGAAAAGGCTGTCTTTACTCCATTTTCTGTTACTGCCCCCTTTGTCGAATATTAATTGACTGTAGAGAGTTGGGTTTATTTCTAGGCTCTCTGTTCTATTCCACCGTCTATGTGCCTGTTTTTGTGCCAGTACCAGACTATTTTGATTACAGTGGCTTTGTAATACAGTTTGATATCAGGTATTGTGATTCC
>NW_028087966.1:0-632 GCF_014824575.4 Sturnira hondurensis | reverse complement strand
CTAATTTTTAGATTCTTATAAGATATATAAGTGGAGGTGAAGAGTATGCAACCGAATGTGAATGTGTTGATTTGGGAAAGGTTCACAGTTGAATGTATTAGTTTAAAGAAAACCATAAATAAATAGAGTTTGTAGGAGGAAGGATGGGGGTGGGGGGGGGAGAGAGAGAGAGAGAGAGAGAGAGAGAGAGGGAGAATAGCAACAAATTAAAAGGAGACCAACAATTAAATGCAAACTCACTACAATATGCAGTGTTAGAGATTTGAGGGCCAGCAAAAGAAACCCGGTGAAATTGTCAGTGAGAACAGAAAAAAGTGAGCAGAGTCACGGATACTAGAAGCCAAATGAAGACAGGTGAACCTTTCACTTCTACCATGGGTCCAATAAGACAAGGTGAAAAAAAAAAACACCTGGTCATTAGATTTATTAGAGTGGATATAATTTGAGAACCAATCATTATCTCTCGAGGTAACTGTGTAATAGGCTGCAAGGAATATATAATAATAAGTCCCCGAGGGTGAACATGTTGTACAGCAAGTCCCCAACAATAATCCAAAATCTTAAAGTGCATTACAAAAAAGTAAATTACAACAATTTTTCCAGTAAATTATAACTGGAAACCACATTACTAT
>NW_028087965.1:0-1524 GCF_014824575.4 Sturnira hondurensis | reverse complement strand
GCTAAAGAAAACAGCATTAAAATAAAAAGACAACCAACTGTATGGGAAAACATATTTGCCAATGATACCTCAGACGAAAGTTTTATCTCCAAAATATACAAAGAACTCACAAGACTTCACTCTAAGAAGACAACTAACCCAATTAAAAAATGGGGAAAGGACTTGAACAAATACTTCTCCAAGGAGGACATACAGAGGATCCAGAGACACATGAAGAGATGCTCAATATCACTTACTATCAGAAAGATGCAAATTAAAACCACAATGAGAGACCACTTTACACTGCACAGAATGGCTACCATAAACAAAGCAATAAACAACAAATGTTGGAGAGGGTGTGGGGAAAAGGGAACTCTGGTCCACTGTTGGTGGGATTGCAGTCTGGTACAACCATTATGGAAAACAGTATGGAATTTTCTTTTTTTTAAAATATTTTATTTATTTATCTTTAGAGAGGAAGGGAAGGAAAGAGGAAGAGAAGCATCAATGTATGGCTGCCTCTCATGCGTCCCCTCCTGGGAACTGGCCTGCAATCCAGGCATGTGCCCTGACTGGGAATTGAACCGTGATCCCCTGGTTCACAGGCCCACGCTCAATCCACTGAGCCACACCAGCCAGGGCCCATATATTACTTTTAATTTTTAATTAACTATAGTTTCTTACCTTTCTAATAAAACATTGCCCTTGAAAAAAATGCTTTTATACTATTGGCATAATCATGGTTAAAAATTTCTTTTTTTTCTTCTGAATATTTTAAGATTAGTTCCAGTCCTTAGATATACCTTGAACTTGTTTTCTGTTGCCTTTGTGGTTAATAGTTTCATTACTAGGCTGAAGATTTACTGTTGGTTAACTGCTAAGCTTCTAAAACTACTTAACTAAGCATTTAACCAATATAATTTTGTAGCCTTGAAATACTTCCTATAATTAAACATAGTTAACAATGTTCTAGGAAAGTCATCTTCACCCTATACCATTTCCCTCCATAAATGGGCTATAAATTGAAATATCTGTTATTTCTATTTTACTCAATTCTGCAAATTAATTAAAATTTTGCCATAAAAATAGGTTCCATCACAGTTAAAACTTTATTCAAAAAAATTATCTTTTTTAAAAAAAAAATATTTTATTGATTATACCATTACAGTTGTTCTATTCCCCCCCTTCATTCCCTTCCACCCACACAATCCCTCCCCCACCATTCTCCCCCCCTTAGTTTATAACCACGTGTCTCAAGTTTTTTAGATTCTATATTTCCCCCACTATTCACGCCCTCCCCCCTATCTATTTTCTACCTACCATCTATGCTATTTCTGTGCCTTCTGCCCCCTTCTCCCCCTCCCACCCCCCTGTTTCTAACCCTCCATGTGATCTTCATTTCTATGGTTCCACTTCTGATCTAGCTGTCCTCTTGGTTTGATTTTGTTTTAGGTGTGGTTGTTAATAACTGTGTGTTTGCTATCCTTTCACTCTTCATATTTTCCATCTTCTTTTTCTTATATAAGTCCCTTTAGCATTTCATAT
>NW_028087964.1:0-689 GCF_014824575.4 Sturnira hondurensis | reverse complement strand
TAAAAAGAAATGCACTCTCAAGCCATGAAAAGACATGGGAGAAACTTAAATGTATAGGTAAAAAGGCTATATACTATGTGATCTCAAATATGACATTCTGCAAAAGACAAAGCTATGGAGACTGTAAAAAGATCAGTGGTTGCCAGGGGTGAGAGGGGAGAAAAGAATGAATAGGCAGATCATAGAGGATTTTCTTTTTTTTATATTTTATTTATTTATCTTTAGAGGGGAAGGGAAGGAGAAAGGAAGAGAAACATCAATGTATGGTTGCTTCTTGTGCATCCCCTGCTGGGAACTGGCCCCTGCCAGGAACTGGCCCCTGCCAGGAACTGGCCTGCAATCAAGGAATATGCCCTGACTGGGAATCGAACTGCGATTGTCTGGTTCACAGGCCCACGCTCAATCCACTGAGCTACACCAGCCAGGGCTCTTATAGAGGGTTTTAAGTGGTGAAACTATAATTGTGAACACATGTCACATGTATTTGTCAAAACTCACAGAATGTATAACACCAAGAATAAATCCTAATATAGTAAATCCTAATATATCCTAATATAAAAAATCCTAATAAACCCCAATATAAACTATGGACTTGGGTGATAATGATATATCAACATAGGCTTATGAACTCATAAATGTACCACTCTGGTGCAGAATGTGAGTAGCAGGAGAGGCCAGGTGGTAGGTGA
>NW_028087963.1:0-1726 GCF_014824575.4 Sturnira hondurensis | reverse complement strand
CCTTCTCCAGGGTGCCACCCGCCGTTTTACCACTGAGGCCGCCCCTCTAACAGCGAGGAACTTCCATAACCCAGACTCACGACAGAACGCTCAGGTCACTAGGACCCAGATCCAACTTCTGCATATCAAAGCCACCCCTGGGACACGAGAACCCCAAGTCTCCATGTTCTGCTGTTGGTTGTTTTGTGGCCCCTGACCTTTAAACGTAAGATTCTGGTTCTGTGCCCGGTGGCCTCCTGACTTCCGTTTTTTGTTAGGCTCTCCAGGCGTCCAGATCCTGTGTTCTCCACCAGGCGGCTCAATCCTGAATGAGCTCCTGTTTCCTCATCCACACAGTGACCATAAGATCCAGAATAAGGGCACTCTGTGCCATGTGAGATATCACAGCAGACCCTCAAAGTGCAGCTGGAGGGAGAGGCCTCTCTATCCTTGTGCCTTAGCCCCTCCCCCCTCCCTTTGATGGGAGTGGGGATGTACTGGGTCCCCACTGCCAGAAGTGGAACCCCGTTTCAGAGCCATATCTCTTGGCTGTTTCTGACTCAGTGACTTAGTTCTGGAGCAATGAGCTGGGAGACCCCCAAGCGTACTTTCCCTAGTTAGCTCTCATTTGTCTTTGTGATTCACACTAGAACTTAATCATTATTTTCTCCCAGAACATTCCTGAGAAAAATCAATGCTGTTATTCCCATTATAAATAAAGAAAATAGATTTAGTAGATTTAAAAAGAAGGCAAAAGGGTAAATGCTGAGATCTGCCTCCCAAATCATAATCATCTAGGGATGCTTCCAACAACTAGCCCTAGAGCTCCCTCCCACCTGCCTTCCCAGCCATGGCTGTGTGTACTTTCTGCCCTGTCCCCACAGTATCTACTCTACTGTATTTTGCAGGTCTCCTGGTTTCCCACCTTACATACTATTATGGACTGAGTGTTCATATATCCCCCCACCGGCAGAAAGATTCCTTTTGAAGCACTAAACCCAATGTGATGGTATTTGTGATTGGGCCTTTGAAAGATAATCAGAATTAGATGAGGGTGGAGCCCTTAGATGGAATTAGTGCCCTTGTCACAAAAGACACACAAGAGCTTTTTATCTTTTGTTTTCCTTTGTTTTTAATATCTCCTTGTTTGAGCACAGAGAAAAGCCCTTGTGAGCCTACAGTAAGAAGGTGAACTTCAGCACAACAGCAAGAGACTTCTCATCCAAAACTGAACTCTGTCAACCTTGATCTTAAACCTCTCAGTCCTCAGAACTGTGAGAAAATAAATCCCCATTGTTTGAGACACCCAGTCTATGAGGTTCTGTTATGGCAGCCTAAGCTAATACACTTGTCCTCAAGACCCTGGATATGGAGGTATGTCTGCCTTGTTCATTTTAGTTTCCTTCAATATAGCATTATCCCTTTCAAAAGAGCAAGTGCTAATCAAATATTTGAATAGTGAATAAATAAATTGCTGTAGGACAAAGAGCTCTCCTGAACATCCTAGGACAGAGGTCAGCAAGCAACAGCCAATAGGCCAAACCTGGCTCACTACCTGTTTTTGTACAGCCCACAAGCTAAAAAATTTTTTAGATTTTTTCCCAATTTTTTTATTTAATTATTTTTCAAGTACAGTTTTCTCTCTATTACTCCCATGCCATCCCACCCGCCATTCTCCCCCCTCCCTCCCATTTACACCCTTCTCAGTTGTTGTCCATGTATCCTTTATATATGTTCCTCTAAATCC
>NW_028087962.1:0-837 GCF_014824575.4 Sturnira hondurensis | reverse complement strand
GGAGCTTCTAAAAGAAATTCAAAGCACAGAACCAAAACAACTATGGAACACAATAATGTCAAGAAATGTTCCTAAAAGTGCAATTTTAAAAAATGTGTTGAAACCAGAAGGACCTGAGGCTCTCAACTGACAAACACCAAGCCAAGACATTCTAATAAGAGTACAGAACCATTTTTAAAATAGAAAAAAAATTTCTTAGCCATCTAAGAAAAAACAGCAAACGACTTATAAACGTATATAATTATCAGACTTTTTGACACTTGCTTTACACAAGAAGAACATAGAATAATGCATTTCAGATGCTCCAGGGGAGATGTGAACTAAGGACTTTATACTCAGGAAAACTGGGGTAGATACAGTGCAATTAAAAAATGGGAAACAAAAAGCATATGTATAATTTAAAAATATTTTTAGTAATTGGTAATGGTAGTATTATCTAAGGCTAATGTGGGATAAAACAAACGAGTAATTATAGGATATTTCAATTTTATCACAGTCTGTATCCTTGAGACCAAGATTCTCTGACAGATTCATAGATGGAGAGCAGGATGACTGTTAAGGGAGGGGGAGGTAGGGAATGGAGACACTGAGCAAAAAGGAACAAGGACTTGTGGATATCAACAACAGTGTGGTGATTGCTGGAGGGAGAGGAGTTTAAGGGGACTAAATGGTAATGGGAAAAATGCCATCAAGATTAAATTTAAAAAAAGGAAAAGATTTTTAAATGAAATTATATCACATAAACTGTTTGGTATTCAATATGCATTGAATGATTGCAGTACTAAATGTGTGAATAAACTCTAAAAGAATTTTACCCCTTCTTTGTGGCATATATTC
>NW_028087961.1:0-1358 GCF_014824575.4 Sturnira hondurensis | reverse complement strand
TGAAATGGACAAATTTCATGTGTGAGCCAGGCTACCGGAATGGGATGTGGGCTCCCGCACCCCCAGCAGGCTGCCTGGGTTCTCCAGTATCTGGCACTGTCCTTCTCAGTCCCGTGGAGGGGTCCAGGTGTTCCCGCCCTGCCCCTTGATGGCTGCTGGGCGGTTGGGCCCTGAGGCAAGTTACTGTTGCAGAACACCTCAGTTCACTTTCCAACAGAGACTTCTTCACAGAGCCTGCCTCTCAGCCCAGCCCAATCCCGAAAAGACCAGCAACCACAGTGTCCTTCTCAAATCCCCCATGCTGGTGGGCTGGTGTGGCTGGCTGGTGTGGCAGGCTGCTGGGCTGGTGGGCTGGCGACCACCTTGTGCACAAGTTGAACAGGGCCCTCAGCCCCTGCCACCCTTTACGTTAACTTAAGCCCACAGGTCTCTGCCCGGTATTGCCCGGCCTTGCCTAGATGGGGAGAGAGGGAGTCACTTCTCTCCCATGGACCCTGTAGCAGGCCCAAGGCTCCCACGGAGTCTATTGTAGACCCACTGGGTGCCGGTCTTCTGGAGTTCCCTCCGCCACAGGCGCCCCGGCACTGGACCCAGACCAGGGCCTCTGTTTCCCACTGAAGCCCCTGTGTGCTGGTCCAGATCGCCTGCCATGGGCGCACTGTAAGTGCACTCCGCCACCAAGGAGGCCGAGGGCGCAACCGCTTTTGTCTTCACTTCCTTCAGAAGCCCTGACGAACTTGCGGCTGTCTGGTTCCTCTGTCACACTCTCTGGTCTCTTATTTTCATAAATGTTGGGGAATTGTTGCTCGATTGTGCTGTTCTTCAGTAGATCCGCCNTCAATAAAATTGCCAGGACAATGAATTCATTGGGAAAAGACAGCCTCTTCAACAAATGGTACTACAAAAAAGTAGGTATTTATGTAGAAAAATGAGTGTGGATTCTCACCATACACAATTTTTTAAAATGAACTCAAAATGGACCAAAGACTTAACCATATGAAGTAAAACTCTAAAGCTCCTAGAAGAAAACATTGAGAAGAATCTATTCCATTGGATCGGCAACAACTTGATAAAAATGACACTGAAGGCACACGCAACAAAAAATTAAAAATTGGACTTCATCAAACTGAAGAATTTGTATAAAGTGAAACTGAAAGGCCACCCTTTATAATGGAGGGAACTATTTTCAAAGCAAATATCTCATAAGAGTTGCATTTCCATAAAGAACTGCTAAAACTCAACAACGACAAAGCCCCATGCAACCCAAAACAATAATTTTAAAGAACATGTGCTTCTCCATGTTCATTGCAGCATTATTTAGAATCACAAAGATGTGCGAGCAGCCCATGTGTCCATCA
>NW_028087960.1:0-516 GCF_014824575.4 Sturnira hondurensis | reverse complement strand
CAATTAAGTCAATGGCAGGGGCAGATCAAGTTATAATTCAAGCAGCAAACACGTAATATGACCTCATTTATTCTCAGTGAAAAGCCTGGCTGTCCCAGTTGCCCACATTTTAAGGGTACACATATGAGGACAATGCTTCTATCTTTTTTGCATAACTCAAGAAACTGCTTCAAATTATGGGTGTAGAGGGTGGGGCAAAAGCAGGTTTACCGTTGTTCATATGGAAAATAATAGAATAACTAATAAATAATAATACAAGAAGAAACTCTGTTTTATGTACTCACAACAATGGTGAGCCTACGTTTGTCCCACCTTATGTAATCAGACTGAACAAGAGAGAAGGGCCCGCGTGGCAGGCTGTTGAGGGAATATTTTAAAGCAGCTCGAGCTTTGTAATGCCCTTCCTACCGAAAGCAGAACAATGACTTACAGAGCATGTGAGAATGAGGACAATATCAGTACAAAACACAAATGAAAGAAATACCTGGAACTGCAGTAGTTACGCAATATAGACCA
>NW_028087959.1:0-604 GCF_014824575.4 Sturnira hondurensis | reverse complement strand
TCATGAGAGGCAACCATACATTGATATTTCTCTCCTTCTCTCCTTACCTTCCCCTCTAAAGATAAATAAATAAAATCTTTAAAAAAAAGAAAAAGATAAAAAACATGTACAGTAAAATGACAGCACACTCACAATTATTAACAACCACACCTAAAACAAAAACAAAAAAGCAAACTAAGCAAACAACTAGAACAGGAACAGAACCACAGAAATGGAGATCACACAGAGGGTTAGCAACAGGGAAGTGCGAGGCAAGAGGGGAAAAAAGGTACAGAGAATAAGTAGCATAGATGGTAGGTAGAAAATAGAGAGGGGGGATTAGACTAGTATGGGGAATATAAAAACTAAAGAACTTATGACATATGGACATGAACTAAAGGTGGGAAATGTGGGTGGGAGGGGTGTGCAGGGGAAAGGGAAGTGAAGGGGAGAAAATGGGACAACTGTAATAGCATAATCAATAAAATGTATTTTAAAAAATAAATTAAATAGCCCTGGCTGGTGTAGTTCAGTGGATTGAGCACAGGCCTGCAAACCAGACAACTGCGGTTCGTTCGATTCCCAGTCAGGGCACATGCCTGGGTTGCAGGCCAGTTCCCAGCAG
>NW_028087958.1:0-3728 GCF_014824575.4 Sturnira hondurensis | reverse complement strand
CACTTTGAGAAATATGCAAGAAGCAGACAGGCCTCACGAAGGGCCTCCAGTAACAACATGGTGAGGACAATTAGCTCCATTTGCCACACGAACGGTCACAGATCTCCTCTGCTCTGTGTGACGAGCCCACACACTGACATACAGCTCAGCTGGAGGATGAGGGCGCACACAGCCATGAGGTCGAGAGTCTACAGGCACCAAGGCCCTGCCCTCCCCCCAGCTGAGCTGATCCATGAGACTCACAGCAGCCATCCCCGCCTTCCTGGGCCTGCAGGGACCCCGTCCTCACAGGGAGCCCAGAGTCTGAGGGCAGGTGCTGATGGGGAGCAGTGTGTGCAGAGAAGAGGGTCAGGCCCAGGATGCCAGGGGGTGGGGATGGCTCGTGGCCTCAGGAGGACAGAAAGAGTCCACACACGGGGACTGGTGCTGATGGGAAAGGTCCTCACATCTGTGGGCTCCTGACAGAAACGATATGAGACTGTTGGATCCCTTGTGTCAGACTCTGGCAGGTTCCTCCCTCCTGAGCTGAGGACATTGGCATCAGCCTCCCACTGACTCCTCCACTGCTTCTCCAGGAGGAACCTGTGTCCCCAGATAAAGTATCTGCCTGGCAGAGTGAACAGGTGGGAAAGTGAAATCAGAAAGGGTTCAGTTCTCCTCAAAACTAGAGATACTGGGAAAGTCTTCAGATCCTCAGAGGGTGGTCATAGACAGGACAACCGAGTCACTTCTGATGTGAAGTTAGAGGAAGGGACGTGACCAACGATGGTGGGACCACAGAGGGAGGGGGAGAGTGGCATCTTCAGTCCTCACAGCTGGAACACACTGATGAGAACATTTTCTATCGGCTCCTATACATCAGTCTCTTCTTGGGACTGGATGTAAAACATGACTGTGAAGCATTCCTTGACAAACCTGAAGCCACAATTTCCATCGCAAAAGGCTCTGAGACAGATGACCCAGGTCGCCTACTCCAGGGCTGCTGCTGTCCTCGAGCCACACTGTGGCTCCACGTCTGTGGTGCTGCTGCTTCGACAATAGGTGACCTTGTTCCTGAGACCAGGCCCCACATGGTGGGTGAATGAGCCAGCACAGCCCACAGGCAGGAACCTGGAAGACATAAATAAAGAGGGACTGAGATGTGGGGCCCCTGCTTCTTTATCCCCAGCTTCACTCCAGTGAGAACCAACATTTCCAGAGGTTGTGGTGGTTTCCATGGGCTCAGAGCATTGATGAGATTTCAGGACCTATATGTGTTAGAATCACTGTGTTGACTTCTTGCTGCTGCCTCTGCCAGGACAGTCACCCTTGACTGTCTGTCCTGGGTCCCGGGCCCTGAAGGAGGCTGGAGGAGCAGGGAGAGATGCACGGACCTGTGTGCACAGGGCTGGGACCACACTGCTCAGGGGACAGACTGGGGCAGGAAGCCCGAGGGAGCGTGAGCATCAGGGAGCTTCACCTGCATCAGGTGTGATGAGTGAGGGGAAGGGGGGTCCAGGACGTGGGGGAGACAACCTGAGCCCGGATCTGGACCCTGGAACTAGCCTCCCACCCACAACCCCCTCCGCAGTCCATGTACTGGGAGACCTTGCAGTTAGGTTTTCCTTCCATTTGGGAGAAACTGTTGTCTTAAGCACACTGAGAATTTTGAACCACAAACCAGGATATGTACTTCAGTTTAAATTTCTTGCCATGTTTTCTAACTTTCACTGTATCAGACTATCCTCTCTCACAGATTTACCCTTAAGTATTTCACATGTACGCTGTTAGGAATAAGTACTGACAAGGAACAATTGCGTTCTGGATCCTGCTCCAAGGAAAGCCAGATTGGTGAGACAGGAACTGGTGTAAAAGACGGAGGTTTGTTTAGGTGCCCTGTGAACTCCCCAGTATCCTGTGAGGGCCCCCATCAGGCTTTATTGGGGACATTTATAGCAGTGGGTTCAGCAAATCCACAGCCCTTCCACACTCTCCTGAGCCTCATGAGAAGCAGACGTTGTCACAGCCAGGGGCAGCTGGATGGATTTGGGGTCTTGCTCCTGGAGAAGCACCCCGTCCCACCTCCAAGAGGCTGTGTCTGTGATAATGACGTGGGTGAGAGGTGTTGGAAGGAGACCGGACAGAGGAGAGTCAGCAGCAGCTCAGGGAGCTGCAGGGCTTGGACTCAAACCTGTGTCCATGGCACCTGGGGACTCGAGAGAGTGAGATCCCTGGGGGAGGCCCAGATGGCATTCCCAGCGAGTTCAGGGCAGGCCACACTGAGAGGGACATTTGAGCCACTACAGAGAGTTGTTTTACATAAGTAGGATGCAAAGCCACACAACTAGCCAAACCTGTCCTAGGGGATGGGGAAGAGGAACAGGAATGTGTTCCTGGGGAACGATTTCCAGGAGCCCCTGAGCTACTGACCTGTGCAGAGAGAAGGGTGAAGAGAGGAAGACTCAAGGACAGAGTACGATTGTCCCAGACAGGAAGAGTTGGCTTCCTGACCCATTGCTGTGTGGCATAACTCCCCCACACATTTCTGGTCCTCATTCAAATGTTTTATTTGGTGCATCTTTTCCAACTGAGTGTCCCCAAACTCTGTATGTGTCCAGCCTCACAGACATCTGGGCATGACCCTTCTCACAGTGGGATGAAGAGAAAGGTTGAGATTACAGATCCTGCCTTAGTGATGGAGGGAGCCCCCTTTTTAAATCCTCACCTGAGTGTGTTTATGGATTTGAGAGACAGAGGAAGGGGGAGAGAGAGAGAGAGAGAGAGAAAGAGAGAGAGAGACACTAATGTGAAGAAGAAATAACAGATTTATTACCTCTCATGTGATCAAACCTGCAACCTAGTCTGTGCCCTGACCAGAATCAGCCCTGCAAGTTTCTGGTGCACAGGATGGTGCTCCCCCCAACCGAGCCACCTGGGCAGGACCTGAGGAAGCCTTTTGCTGACATCCTGGTGAGCACAGAGAGCTCACACACAATCATATTTCAGTGTGGATGAGATTCTGTTAGCTCAGAATCTCTGGAGCCAGAGAAACCTGCTTCCCCTGAGACCCAGGAGAAAAGAAGAGGTCTCAGAAACAGGCCACAGTGGGCACAGGCAGATGGAATGTAAACTCGCTCTTTCCTGTCAGCAGCAGTTTCCTGGGAGGTGCACCTGGGACACACTTGACCCCTGACAAACCAGAATCCCGTAGCCCACTCAGGCCTCTGATCTAGGCCTGGACCCTGGTGGGCACTGGTGGGTTCAACCCCCTCCTTCCTAGTCTATCATGCCCCTGTAGTATTACATAGCCCTGAGACCTAATTTAGGCCCGTGTAGACATGACCAGGCTGAAAAGATATCAACAATGGAAAAATAAAATGTTTAACTATCGACAATAAGAAAATAGTTGTGCAGCCATGGGTATTAGGAAACGAGTTACCCACTAAAAAGTGACAACGAATGCCACCTGAGTGTGACTTGGTCCCAGACAGATAAGCAGTGACACCCACAGGCAGAAAGAGCACAGGGAGGTTTCTGTCTCACTTCCCCGTGACTCTGGAGCACTGTGTAAGTATCACCGCTGCTGTCCCATGCAGCACAGTAATAGTCGGCCTCGTCCTCAGCCTGCAGCCCCGAGATGACCAAATGTGCAGCGTTGGTTGAGGTGTCTTTGGATCCAGAGACACGACTGGGAACCCCAGGTCCCAGCTGCTTGCTTGAGTCTGAGGAGTAGTACAGGAAAAACCGGG
>NW_028087957.1:0-775 GCF_014824575.4 Sturnira hondurensis | reverse complement strand
TGAAAGAAGTAAACTGCGCATCTGCTTTACATGTTGACATTCATAAAGGAGATTCCTCCAAGCAGGTACTGCAGAGAACATGCATGTCTGTTCTTCCTTGTTATTTTCTACTGGAAAGAATGCGTTTCAGTGAACCTTTCAATAGACGCTCCCCTACCTTTAAAGTTACATGGGCGTACATCCCTGCTGACTCCTTCCAGAAAGAAAACCTGATTTGAGTTGTCTTTTCTCCATTCTCCAACTTAGTTAGAACGGGACGATTTGGGAATACTTAAGCAGCAGTGAAAAAGCTGATGTACATGATCCACAACATTACTCTGTTTAGCTTGTCTGAAACAGAACTGTTATCCTGGAGTTAGAAACACTGTCCACANTTGTTTTCCCAGAAACGGTTGTGTTGAATATGTGTATTGCCACCTTGATTTGGTTAAGTTCCAAAGTTTCCCTATGCTTGTCTCTAAGAAATATGAACTAGGTGACCAAAAATGGAGCATTCTTCTCAGGCTCGCTTCTATCATCACAAAAGAGTCTTCTACAAAGCATACGTACTTCCACATCTACATTTTCATATGCTTTCCTCTGGGAAAGATATGAAGTTTTCCCTATTTCACAGATAGCACGCTTTTCCATATGATTCCTATGTGCGAAAACAAGTGAATTGGTGAATGTTTTGGTATAGTATTTAAGAGGAAACGTGTTAACGCTCAAAAACACTTTCTCAGATCTGCCAGAAAAGTTGAAGTATTTTAAAGGACATTGCATTTCTGTACCTCTA
>NW_028087956.1:0-578 GCF_014824575.4 Sturnira hondurensis | reverse complement strand
ACATGTCATTAGAATGGATGTTAGAATGAGAAGAGGAAAAAATTAAATAGGGGAGGAGTGATTTTGGTCTATTTGCAAATGTTGAAGATATGATGTTTGCAACTTAGGAGACTGTAGTTCTGGCAAGATTTACTCACTGCCCAGTGAATGTTCAACACCTCTGCTACCTCAATTAAAAATAATCCATCTTTCTCATACTGATGTGTTGCTCCCAGAATAACCACTGATTATTTCAACTTCAGGAGAGAAGATAATGTACTTTTAATCAGGGGGTGGGGGGCAGATGGAAGAGGAATGCAGAAATGGCTTTCCACGCCCTAAGAAAAGAATTCTACCATTCACCAACCCTTGCCGACAATAGACATGGAAGTATTTGCTTCCAAAGGGATTCACTTAAGAAGTGCCTTCTTAACATTCCTAAAACCCCATAAAATTGCTGAGATGCCTGTCAACAAATCAAAGTCTCCTATTTTTGTGGACTGGGAATCTATATCATGTTAGAATCGAAGCTGACTGTTTCCAGCCCGAGAAAGAAATGATGTGGCTTTATGGTGTGGTTCATGGTGATTACTTACTGT
>NW_028087955.1:0-1046 GCF_014824575.4 Sturnira hondurensis | reverse complement strand
CAGTTTGAATTTTCTTTTTCTTAAATAAGCCCTTTAGTATTTTGTATAATAACAGTAGGGTGATGATAAATTTCTTTAGTTTTTTTTTCTGGGAAGCTCTTTATTTGCCCTTTAATTCTAAATGAAAGCTTCACTGGGTAAAGCAAGCTTGTCTGTAGGTCCCTGCTTCTCAGAACTTTGACTATTTCTTGCCAATCTCTTCTAGCCTGCAAAGTTTCTTTTGAGAAATAAGGTGATAGTCTTATGGGAACTCCCTTGTAAATAACTAATTGCTTTTCTCTAGTTGCTTTTAAGATTCTCTCTCTTTGTCTTTACCCTTTGGCATTTCAATTCTGATGTGACTTAGAGTAGGCCTCTTTGCATTCATCTTGTTTGGAACTCTCTGTGCTTCTTAGATTTGTATGTCTATCTCCTTCACCAAGTTAAGGAAGTTTTCTTTCATTGTTTTTTTTTTTTCAAATAGATTCTGGCAACCCTATGAGGTGAATATTAGAAGGCTTGACATTGACCCAGAGCATGCTTACACTATCCTCCTGTTTTGGGATTCTCTTTTCTTCTTGCTGTTCTGATTGGCTGGTTTTTTTTTTTTTTTTTTTTGCGTCCTTATGTTCCAAATTATTGACTCGATTCTCAGCTTCATTCACTCTACTGTTTCCCTGTGAATTGTTCTTTATTTCAATTTACGTATCCTTCATTTCTGACTGAATATTTCTTATGCTGTTGAGGTCCTCACTAAATTCCTTCAGCATCCTTATTACCAGTATTTTGAACTCTGCATCTGATAGATTGCTTATCCCCATTTTGTTTAGTTCTTTTTCTGGAGTTTTGATCTGTTCTTTTATTTGGGCCATATTTTTTTCTTGTCTAATTTCCAACATCCCTGTTTATTTCTAAGTATTAAGTAGAGCTACTGTGACTCTGTGTCTTGTTAGTGTGGCCTAATGTAGTAGATGTTCTACGGGGCCCAGTGGCATAGCCTCTCCTATCATCCAAACTAGTTGATACAGGTGTGCCTTACTACACATCCTCCTGACTACATCCTCCTC
>NW_028087954.1:0-2269 GCF_014824575.4 Sturnira hondurensis | reverse complement strand
CACACACTCAAGCAACAGATGGAAAAGGAAGAGCACTTTCTTGTAAAAAAAAATCACACCATTGAATTATTTATTACACACAGTACAGAGTTTGTGTTTCTTTATGTGTATTCTGGAATACACAAGAGAAATTCCCATTGTGAAAGTAGATTTAGTATTGTTATGTTTCAATTGGTGAGCTGAAGTGAGGGAACGGGAGAGAAGAACCCATTTGCTATCATTCTCACAGAAGATTTCAGTTTTAAAAGTGTTCAGTTGTAAAAGTGCCAGCACTGATGGTCTGTGTTCAATGGAGTCTTAGAACTTTTCAGTTTCAAATCACATGACATAGTTCATGATGCCTTGGATCTCCACCAGATGGAAATACTCCAAATCTTAGAGAGACCCCTTTCTTCATTCAGTGTTTCTCTATCAACCCAAGAGGGAATTAAGCCAGAAAGTGGGAGGCATAAAAATATCTAGAGCAAAGTGTAAATTTAATATATAAAATCATTCCAGATTAAATAAGAGAGTGATTGAAAAGAAACTCAATGAAACTTATGATAAGTATGAATGAAAGATCTACGTACAATGGAAGGGAAAAGAAGCAAGAGCTTCAAACCCTATAGAAACTTTCTGGAGAACATTGACCAAGTGGGCTCCTTCAGCTGAAAAGTCATTAAAAGTCATTAAAATCCATAATAATGTGAGGAAGGGACACAAACACGGTGGAGGAAAGTGGATTCCTTTGAACAAAACAATATACACTTGTTTTGATGATTCTGGATACAGCATTGCCAACATTTTCAGTTCAATCTAAAGTGGAGAAACCTAAGAGAAGCCTCTTCAAATGAGGAAGGAAAAGTGTTCCCATGAACTTTTTTCTTTCTCATCCTTAATCTCACCTTCACTTACCCCAAATCCTGTAAAATTTTCTTTAAAAAAAGCATATGAAATTATTAAAGGCATATGGAGTGGAAGTATATTTGCTTGTGCCAAATTCTCAAACTCCAAACTCAGAGAAGATAAACAAGTTAAAAGAAGATTGTGATGTGTGCACTTCTTAAATTCCAAGAGTTGGCTAAAGTTCCATATGTAACCTCCTCTAAATTGTGACTGTGCTGTGAAATGGATCTGTACGTTCAATCAGGGAATGTTCTAAGGCCCCTCTGACCTCCTCCTCTATCACCAGTTACTTATTGTCTGAGTCAGAAAGAGTCTGAGGTCTGTGGTTTTGCCTTAATGAGATAATTTTTCTGATCACTTAATTTTCCTTCATGTTCAAAGAAGAAAAGTAAGAAATCAAACCATGTTTTTTTATGAGTTCTCAGTTTTCAGAACTATCAGGCTTACCTGTGGAGGAAGAGTGATTCCTTAACCTTCCTGATTGTCCCCAAAGTAGGAAGATTTATGCCACATGAATAACTTTGGGAGACTAATTCCTAAAGTTCTCATAAAAAAATCACCTATGGGATATCATTAGGACTCCCTGTGAAGGTGTTTACAAAAGTTACATTTTAATAGATAGGATCTTGATGTATGAATTAGTTCTTTGATGCCCAAAGTCTTTCAGTAAATGCAAAACCACATAGTTTTTAAAATTAATTTTCTTATTGTTGTTTGAGTACAATTGTCTCCAACCCCCCACCACTCCCCCTCCCACCCATCCCCATCTCCCCTTTATACATGTCCTTTGTACATGTTCCTTGATGTCCTTCCCCTCCTCCCACTATCCTGCCCCACTCCCCTCTGGTTACTGTCAGTTTGTTCTTTATTTCAATGTCTCTGGTTCTATTTTGCTTTCTTGAAAACACACAGTTTTGCTTTTGATACTGGGATCAAGCAGAAAGTTGTCAATAGTGATCTTTCATGTAAACAGCAGTTTATCTTATTTATGCTAGCAGTTTCTTCTTGTGAATGAAAATGTAAGTTATAGGGAATCAATTTTTAGACTCTCAGATTTCATTTAAAGGGTAGTTTACATGAAAGTTATTCAAGTAGACTTCTTGGCATGGACCACTTATACAAAGATATGTTATTTTATGATTCCATACATACACACACATGTATGTATATATCATGCACACATATACATATGTATATACATTTCATGCATATCTATACATATACATTATATATATACATTATGTATACACAAATTTATACATTTTCTTTTTGGGTCTTATCTACATTAGTATTTGAAATTTGAATGAAGTTCTATTACTTTTGGTCTAGGATTATAATAATACTATTATAAATAACAAAACATATAACAGTATTACATCTTCCA
>NW_028087953.1:0-563 GCF_014824575.4 Sturnira hondurensis | reverse complement strand
GAGGGAGGGAGGAAGGGGGAGAGAGGGGGAGAGAGAGAGAGAGAGAGAGAGAAAGAAAGAGAGAAACATCAATGCAAGAAACAGTATTGGCTCCCTTCTGTATGTGCCCCAACAGGGGATCAACCTGTAACCTAGGTGTGTACCCTGACCGGGAATCAAACCTGCAACCTTTTGGTGCACAGTACAATGCTCTAAATTTCTTAACAAATTATGTAATATTTTGTTGAGCATATATTTTATTTTAATATCTTTCTCTTAATTTTCTAAAGTTATTATAAAATTTATTATCATTTTCAAAAATTATACTTATTTTTCTATGTTATTTTATTGTAATAACATTGGATTCTATTTGCTCTGTCTTTTCAGAATTTCAAGGTAAAAATTTAGATAATTTATATTAAGCCTTTATTTAAGACTACATTGTTTGTTTACTTACTCTTTCAGTTACATTCCACAAATTAAAAAAAATTAGATTAAAATGCTTTTGAATTACTTTTTAAATCTCTTATTCAGAAATATACATGTATTATGCCTATATTTGAGAGTCAATAAGAAAATGACAA
>NW_028087952.1:0-571 GCF_014824575.4 Sturnira hondurensis | reverse complement strand
CTTGTATAATTTCTGCTGAGGTTCAAAGCTTCGGGTTTTAAATTCTTAACTTCTTTCATCACTGGTGTGACTAGAATGCAGTCAGAAATATACCAAATATGCTTACCAATATAAGCAAAAAAAAAAAAAAAAACTTTTTTCTTGATAATTTTACAGGAGTCTTGCATCAGATGAAAAAAGATGTTTGCAGCACCTGGGGTACTTAGAAAACATGTGAAAACATTGCCCCTTCCACAGAAGAGTGTTAAGTTTGTCTTTGAACCATTCCCAAACACCACTGTGCAATAATTCTTAATAACACAAAGAAACCACAAGAACAAGTATAAAGGACACATGGACAAAAACTAAGGGGGTGGAAATGGGAGGGAGGTGAGGAGCACTGGGGGGGGGGCTGGGATGGGAGTAAAAGACAGAAAACTGTACTTGAACAATAATTAAATAAAAAATGCTAAAAAAACAATAGCACAGGGAAGCCTTGATAAATCATTGCCCAAGAAGGTACCCAGAGAATAAAGAATAATTTGCATATCTTACCATTTATTTTTTAACCTAAAATATTTAAATTGGTATC
>NW_028087951.1:0-1848 GCF_014824575.4 Sturnira hondurensis | reverse complement strand
CGGTCTGCCAGTAGTGGCAGAGAGAGGAGTGAGCATTCGGAAGCAAACCAGAGAGCTCTGATAACCCACGGAGTCAGGTTGCCGGCTTGGGAGAACTGAGAGTTGCCCGAGCATTCCCTGGCCTGAGCATTCCCTGCTTCATGGGGCCTGAGCTGACCCTTGAACAGTCTCGGGGAGTCCCAGGCTGCTGGCAGGACCTCTAGAAGTGAGTCAGTTGTGAGTTCCATCCCTCCTCACCCGGCGCAGACCAGCTCCATCCCTGCTCAGCCGGCGCAGACTGGGAGGCACCGGGAGTCAAGCTGTGGCCTTCGGCTTGGGTGGCTGCTGCTCGCCTGTGCCTCCCAGGCCCGGCGGGCCCGTGCCAGCCCTCAGCTTGACCGACCACCGGTCGCCCGCACCTTCCCAGCCTTGCGGGGCCCGCGTCGGCCCTTGACTTGGGGAATTGAGAGTCGCCCTGGCGATCCCTGTGGCGCGGGAACTGCACCAGCTCTCGAACAGTCTTGAGGAGTCTTGGGCTGCTGGCTGGGCCCCTGGAAGAAAGCCAGTCACCAGCTCCATCCCTACTCAACCAGCGCAGACATGGAAACACAGGGAGTCAGGCTGTGGCTGTTGGTTTGGGAGAATTGTGAGTTGCCCTGTGTGTTCAGCCACAACACAGGGAAAGGTCCGCACCCAAGCCTACGAGAACAGGAAAGCCTGTCTGGGAGCGTGCACCCTCATGCCAAACCAGGGCTGGAAAGCCTGGGAGAAAATCCGCTCTCGGTAGGGCGCGGGAGAGCAGCGCCAGTCTGGATCTTGGGAGGGCACTGGCGAGACCAGCTAAGTTCACCGAGACGAGAGAAAGGCCACGCTAATAGCCCCTCAGGCTGCTGCAGCTAGTGAGACCAGAAGAAAAGGTTTGACTAGCTGGAAACCAACCAGAAGAGTAGTGGAAGTGGAGAACACCAAGGTACCTACAGGAGACTGCACCACTGAATTTCACAGGTATCCTACCACAGAAGTTCACACCATAAACTCAGGGTACCAGAACAGATCAATTTAAGAAGCTGAGACCAACAAGAAGAACATCACAAACAATGGGAAGACAAAGAAACAATCCCCAAATGAAAGAAAAGGAGGAAGTCTCTGAAAGAATGTTAGATGAAATAGAGGCAAGTCAACTATCAGATATTAATTCAAAGCACTGGTTATCGGGAAATTCAAAGAGCTTACAACGAGCTACCAGAAACTACAGGGGAGCTACAATGAACTCTCCGCAAACTATACCAACATGAAAAAGGAAATAGAAATCATCAGCAAAGGCCAAGAGGAAATGAAGAATACAATTTCTGAACTGAAGAACACAACAGAAGGTATGAATAGCAGGATTGATGAGGCGGAGGACCGCATAAGCGAGCTCGAAGACAGGGTGGAAAGAATCACCCAGACGGACCAGATAATGGAAAAGAGAATCAGAAAAAATGAGGAGAGTCTAAGAGAAATGCAAGACAATATGAAACATAATAATATTTGAATAATAGGAATACCAGAAGGAGAAGAAGAAGAACAAGGGATAGAAAACCTACTTGAAAGAGTAATAAGGGAAAATTTTCCTAAGTTGAGGAGAGAGAAAGTCACACAAATCCAGGAATCGCAGAGAGTCCCAGGCAGGTAGAACCCAAAGAGGCCTACTGCAAGACACACCATCATTAAAATGGCAAAACTCCAAGACAAAGAGAGAATCGTAATGGCAGCAAGGGAGAAAAAGGAAGTAAAATACAAGGGGGTCCCAATAAGGTTGGCTACTGACTTCTCAAAGGAAACATTCCAAGCAAGAAGAGAATGGCAGGAAATATTCCAAGTAATGAG
>NW_028087950.1:0-508 GCF_014824575.4 Sturnira hondurensis | reverse complement strand
GCATGGGGGGCGGCAGGGGGGGGTCCCAGGTGCCCCGGTGGACACTCGCAGCATCATTCACGGTGGTGCTGTTAAAACCACAGCTGCAGAGCAGAAACAGTGCATCCCGCCACGCCCTTCTTCACCCGACCTGAGCTCACAGGGGTGGGCCTGGACTGCAGTCGGAGCTCTCTGACCGGTTTCCGGACTGAGGACCGGTGCCCTACCGGAGAGCCCCGTGGCTCCCGGCCAGCGCATCCTGCACTCTCCCCAGCCCTGGCCAAGCCATCTCTACTGTCCGTCCTGGAACAGACCGGGCGCCCCTGAGCTAACTGCTGCCTGTTTGGTGACGGCAGTGAGGAAGCTGATTCATTTCCCCCTTTAGCTGTGCAATTAAAAAAGAATTTATTGAACCCACTTTTTAATGCTCCATCTAGAAATCTAGACCAGTAAGAGCCCAGAGTCCAGATTAGAAGCCTCAAAGCCAAGTCCTAATTTTTTGTTCTCTGTACCTGACTTCACGAACCCT
>NW_028087949.1:0-1765 GCF_014824575.4 Sturnira hondurensis | reverse complement strand
TGCCTTCAGCTGAGGGGAAACGCAAGGCCTTCTCCACCTGTTCCTCCCACCTTCTGGTTGTCTCCCTTTTCTACAGCACTGCCATCCTCACGTACTTTCGGCCCCGGTCCAGCACCTCTCCTGAGAACAAGAAGCTGCTGTCACTCTCCTACACGGTGGTGACTCCCATGTTGAACCCCATCATTTACAGCTTAAGGAACAGTGAAGTGAAGGCTGCACTGAAACGGGTCATCCGCAGGACCCTGGGCCCACAGAAACTATGACTGACTTAGATGAAAACTGAGAGGGTGGAATTCAAGGACAGACGGAAAAAAACAAATTCCTCAGATGGATTTTGGGACTCCAGTTTCCAGTTGCTGCAGTCTACTCACCGGGATTTTTGACTTTCCACTGGGATCCATTTCTGAAAACCACATGAATGATGAAACAAAGAACTGCATGCAGTACGCCCAGCGTTCTATGGCACTGTGCTACCAATGTGTCTGAGGATGCCACTGGTTTACACAGGTTAGGTTCCCATGTGAAGGTCGAGAACTTCACTCTAATTTGCTGTTTTTTTGTTTTAACCTTTTCTGGAGCTTCATGTATATCATTTAAGAATTTTTTGCTTTCCTTTCTTCTATTTGCCCCAAAACTCTACAAGCAACTTTTAAAGATCTTTCTGTGTATAAGGTAAAGGAAGGATAATAAATAATAGAATTTTGTTTCATTCTTTTTTCATTGCAGAAAATTTTTATTCAGTATTCGGTGTGTGTTAGACCCTATTTAGGCCCAGAAGTAACATTGCTGAATAAAACAGACCAATTTCTCACCTCATGGAAATTATACTGAGAGAGGGAAAATTAAAAGGTACTTAAAAACTTCACCGGCAATGGTGGAATTCATCCTCTGCTACCATATATTCTGTGCCTTAACTGGAGAAAGAGAATTCCATGCTACTGACAGTTGCCTCAATATCCAATTATCCTCCCTGGATATGAGCATTTCTTGATACAAAGTGTTAAAGGAAGTTGCAGTCAAGTACAAGTGGACAACTTACAGGAAACTGCTATGAATGACTCAGATTTCCTTGGTTTACTAAATTTTTTTTTCAAAAATTTATTGTGATTGAATGAAGTCAACTGTTCATTTTAAGCTTGGGTATCACTCAGCCAATGCAGCAGCCACACTTTATGATTTTTGTCCTGTAAACATTGCCCAAAGCTGGACTCTTCACAAAGAAACGGCTTGTAAAAAGACACCACAGCTTTATGTAAACTATTCACAAGAATGTAGTGATAGTTAACAAAGTAAAATAGCATTTACTGCATAGGTATGTCCTCTGCATAAACCCTGTAAACAACTCTAACTCTGTGCCATGGAGACACCTGGACCAGTTCAGTCTCCCACACAAGGTGTCATTCAGCTCAGGAGCATCAGGTCTCCTCCAGGGCAGCACATTCTGAACATCTCCATCAGAATTTGTAAATGAAAAGGCAGACCACAGGGTTTTATTTGCATGATGGCAATAACACAGCTGAGCAGGTTGGCACCTTTCATGGATTTATCATCTCTCATATTAGTCAAGCATTCATCACTGCCTCACATTCATTTTACTTGACCTCAGTATGGTAAGCACAATAATGGGTCCACAGAGACCGCCATGCCCTGGGCTGCTGTACATATGTTACCTTACATGGTAAAAAAATTTTGTTGATGTGATTAAATTAAGTATCTTCACCTAGGGAGATTACCCAGTTTTTTTTTTAAATACAGTAACAGAAAA
>NW_028087948.1:0-1171 GCF_014824575.4 Sturnira hondurensis | reverse complement strand
AAGATTCCCTCTCATGAAATAATGAACTTTTTATCCTTATATGTCTTACATACCTTTATGTCTCATAACCATTACTATAGTTCTAGATGATTCAGGCACTCAGGAAATGTGTGTTAGATAGATGATTATCATTTTTAGTTAAGGAATGTGTATATGTTCAGCATCTTCTGTTTACCAGGGTCTATTGACCAAAACACGGTTTCTATTGTATTAGAAAAGTACAGTGAGAATTGATCACTGGAAGAAATAGACAAAATCCTAGATTTTCACTTTCAAAAATATGAGTACATTTCGGAAGTTTCTATGTAAATGTGTGTTAAGTTTGTGACATTAATATATCCTACAATTAAAGAATACTGTCATGTTATGGAAAGTGGGAGAAAGCCACATCAGTATTGCCAAATTCTACTCAAACACAGTTGGACACAGTAAGTAATGTCTGAAACATATTTAATCTCTGAACATGAAGAATAATGATTTTGTTGAATGTAACTCAATGTATTATTAGTCAGTAGGAACATTTGTTTATTAACTTTTTAGTTTTGAGTCTCCACAAATGCATTCATTTATTTTTAAATGTGCTTATGATTTTATTTTTATTTCCATTACCACAGTTATCATTTTGCTATTAAATATAAGCAACATGAAGATAAAATAGACAACAGATTATATCTCTTAAACAGACACACACTGAAACAAAGAAGAAAATATCACGTTGAGAATAAAACACTAGTGAAACACATGCAAAGGTTCACGAGGTCGGCACAAGCAGCTTTTCACCTGGGTGGTCCTGTGACTCCGACTTTCTTCAGCTCTGGAGCTGTATCCCACTTCCCCAGCTCTGGCCAGGAGTCTCACGCTCATTCTTCCCTGTTGGATGATAGGAGAGATACTTACATCACATACTGTGATTTCCAATCTGACAATCATCACCATGAGCTGATTACCTGGGTTAGTCAGGAAAGGAGTAACTATATGATAAACTTACATTTTACCTGGTTTCAGCAAAGAAATGATTTACTGTCACACTTCCTGGAAGATTCTCTTCCATGGAGAGAACTTGATGTGGACATCACTCTCGTCATTCAGACTAGGTAACACAGACCACCCCTAATCTGGCTCCTCAGAGCCTTACTCAGACCCAATGCCTGGCTTTAAAGCAATGGCTGAG
>NW_028087947.1:0-1000 GCF_014824575.4 Sturnira hondurensis | reverse complement strand
TGGAACATCCATGCATTTTCCCCCCAGGAAATCATGTGCTCAGTGCAGTGGATAGACCAGTGGGTTGTGTGTGAGTGTTTTGTTTTTTTCTTTATCCTCATCCCAAGCAGCCTCCCCTCTCCAGTGGATGTGGATCTATTTTTTTAACATGCAAATGAATTAATCTGGAATAAAAAGAGACAAGTTATCTGCTCTTGTCATTTGTTGGTGTTAGTCTAGATGCTTCCTAAATATCTGGATAGCCAGGAATTTAGTAAAAGTATTGGTAAAATTGTAATAGAAATATGTTCAGTTTCCCATCAATGTCTGTTATTTGATCACTTCCATTGCTCTCTGGGTGTTTTGGTTTTGTTTTGTTTTCCCAGTTATCAATATTCTAGAGCTTTAGGGAATCACATGACTGTATTTGGTTAAGGTAGTGCTTTCTTTTACTGAACAAAGTCATAATCCCTCTAAATTTTACATTGAATCTCACGTACAATTTTCTTAACATGCTCTCCTGGGGACTATGAGCACTCCCCATCCCCCACACCAAAGAAGGCAAACAAGATGAACTGGAGCTCAGGTCAACAATTCACGGGTCAGTGTGTGAGGAAAGAAGGCAGATAATCAAGTTTGCCTACCAGGTTTCTGACAGGAGAGAAACACTTTCAGGGACGGTTCAGATGCATTTCAAATACAAATAGTACATTTTGTCCTGCTGGGAACTGCAACTTAACTTGCCAAGGAACCTAAAATAGATGGTGACACTTTGCACTATATCATATCATATGACAAAACCCACTTATTTCACGATAAAAGTGTGGATGGGATTGTATGATGCCCCCCCAAATTAAAATAACTCACACCTTCAATTCTTTCAATCGGCAATCTCTCAAGCCTTCAGTTCAGTCTTTTTCAATTCTAAAGTTTTAAAAAGGGTTCTTTTTGTTCAATTGTGGTTGGGGTGGTGGGAAGCTGAAAGTAAGAGTTCACAGATTTCCTGTAATCCTCTTCCTTC
>NW_028087946.1:0-541 GCF_014824575.4 Sturnira hondurensis | reverse complement strand
CACTCTTGGCTGTGATATTTAAGTTACCGACCTCCATTTCTGTCCTTCACCACCCCACCCTGTCACAGGCCCAGGAGGTGCCTTCTGCACGTGATTTTGGGGGAAAAGTCCTCAGAAACAGATGCCTTTACCCATCTTCAAGAGACCTACACCCCGAGTGCCATCGTCATTACCAGCAGTGTTTGGGCATCCGTCTTTTTTCACAGTTTTCAGTGGGTCCCAGTTCAGGGGGACATGTGACTCTGTGCACAGGGACGAGTGACAGAAATGCACAGAGAGAAATCGCATCAGTGTTCACAGAACCTAATAAGGATTAAACCATAGGGGAGTCCATGTAAAATCGACATCGCTCTGCTGAGCGCAGAGGGCCCCTCGGTATTGCTGGAACAGGTGCCCAGGTCTGCAGGCCCCCCCCCATCGGAACAGCACCCAGACCTCAGTAGCAGGGAGACCATTATGAGCCCTCAGGCAGTGAGAAAGGAGCCCCATGTTTGAGGAGGACCCCTCGGCTTCCAGAGCCCCACAGTGAGGGCAGGATGTG
>NW_028087945.1:0-546 GCF_014824575.4 Sturnira hondurensis | reverse complement strand
GACAGCGGGGGGAAAGGATGTGGTGGAAGAGGATGCTGGGGAAGTTAACCATCCACCTTTCTCACCCAGCCCCCCACCCCCTTCCTCTGACAGCTCTCAGTCTGTTCTTTGTATCTATGAGTCTCTTTGTATTTTGTTTAGTCCTATTTTCTATAGTTCATTGTGTTCCTTAGATGCACATGTAAATGAGATCCTGTGTTACTTGTCTTTCTCTGACTAACTTACTTAAATCAGCATAGTGCACTCCATGTCAATTCATGCTGTCAAGAAAGGTAAGATTTTTCTTCTTTTTTTGGGCCATGTAGTATTCCATGGTGTAAAGGTACCACAGCTTTTTTATCCCCTCACCTACAATAGACAGTGGAGCTGCTTCCAGTTTTGGGCTGTTGTGAAGAACCCTATAAGGAACGTCGGAATACATATACAGGTTCTGTCAAAAGTAACACCTCCTTGAGTGTGGTTGGTGTGGTAACCATGGGGGGGTGGTATAATCCGTAGTTTTAATTTGAACATTTCATCTAAAATGGCACATGGTGTGCTTGAGTG
>NW_028087944.1:0-2129 GCF_014824575.4 Sturnira hondurensis | reverse complement strand
ACATATAAGTTCTTTGAGTCCTCTGTTTCCTATACCATTTTTTACCTCTCCCTGTCTATTTTATGCCTATCAATTATACTTCTTCTTCCCTGTACCTTTTCTCCCTATTCCTCCCCTCCCCCTCCCCACAGAAAACCCTCCATGTGATGTCCATTTCTCTGATTCTGTTCCTGTTCTAGTTGTTTGCTTAGTTTCTGTTTTTGTTGTTTTTCTTTTTTTAGGTTCATTTGTTGATAGTCGTGAGTTTGTTGTCATTTTACTGTTCATAGCTTTTGATCTTTTTCAATTTCTTAGTCCCTTTAACATTTCATATAATAAGGGCTTGGTGATGATGAACTCCTTGAATTTAATCTTATCTGGGAAACTCTTTATCTGTCCTTCCATTCTAAATTACAGCTCTGCTGGATAGAGTAGTCTTGGATGTAGGTCCTTGCCTTTCACGACTTGGAATATTTCTTTCTAGCCCTTTCTTGCCTGTAAGGTTTCTTTTGAGAATTCAGCTGATAGTTTTATGGGCACTCCTTTGTAGGCAACTCTCTCGTTCCCTCTTGCTGCTTTTAAGATTCTCTCTTTATCTTTAATCCTGGGTAGTTTAATGATGATGTGCCTTGGTGTGTTCCTCTTTGGGTCCAACTTCTTTGGGACTCTGGGTTTCCTGGACTTCCTGAAGTCTATTTCCTTTGCCAGATTGGGGAAGTTTTCCTTCATTCTTTGCTCAAATAAGTTTTCAGTTTCTTGCTCTTGTTTTCTCCTTCTGGCACCCTTATAATTAGGATATTGGAATGTTTAAAGTTGTCCCAGATGTTCCTAAGCTTCTCTTCATTTTTTAAATTCTTGTTTCTTCATTCTTTTCCAGTCGGGTGTTTATTTCTCCCTTTTGTTCCAAATTGTTGAGTATGAGGCCTTGTTTCCTTCCTGTCACTGTTGTTTCCCTGAATATTTTGCTTTATTTCACTTCAGGTAGCTTTCATTTGTTTGTTCATTTTTCAACCAAGCTCAATCAGTTCTGTGAGCATTTTGATTACCAGGGCTTTAAACTCTTCATCAGATAGGTTGGCTATCTCCTCATCACTTAGCTCTTTTTCTGGAGTTTTGCTCTGTTCTTTCATTTGGGCCCTATTTCTTTGTCTTTGTGCAGCTGATAGGTTGTAGGGGGGCATGGCCGTAAGTATTCACCAAGGCAGGGCAACCCTCTTGCTGAGCTGCCCGTGGGTGAGGGGCCAGAGAGGGAACAACACTGCGTGCCTGCTCAGCTCTAGCCCCACTTTCCAATGAACTCTTGTGTGAGACTGGGAGTTTCTCCCACCATGGCAATCCCCCACCCACTGTAGTCCACAGTCAACTCTGAGTCTAAGCTGTCAAGTCATCATTCTCTGTCTCTGTCCATTGCTGTCTCTGTTTCTTTCTCCCTCCCTCTTTCTCTAGTTTTCTTTCTATCCCTCATTTTCTCAGTAGGGACTTTTGTCTCTATTCTCTCTGACAGTTTGCTGCATATTCTTTTTCTAAAGGCTGACTTTTTTCCCAAATGTAATGTGTAGCTACCATATGCATTGATGTTGTGTCAAGATCCACAGAGAATGACTTTGAGTTGCAAATTTTAATTCCAGATTCTACGAGTACAGAATCTTATTGGCCCAACTTAGATTATGCATCCAATCGACAGTGGCTAGGGAGGAGTATAATGAAGGCAAGAAGTGTCATGGGCAGACAGCCACCTCCAAAAATATGTTACAACCAGGATCATTCTAGCACTATATAAAGAATGAATTGCAAAGTTCCTGCCAAGATGGAGACTTAGGTAGAAACCCTTTGCTTCCTTGCACAACCAAAAGGAAGATAACAACCAATCTAAAATCAGTAAACAACCAGAAGTGCCAGAAAATCAAACTGCATGGAACTCCCACAACCACAGAATTAAAGAAACAGTCAATCAAACCAACAAGACTGGTTAGGTGGGCAGACCCAGAGAACCTGCGGTAAGGCAGTGGTCCTGGCAGGCAAATCTGACTGAACAGGAAACTGAGACTCAGAGTTGACTGTGAACAGTCAATCAGAACAGAATAAAGAAACAAGAATTTTTAAAAAATGAAGAGAAGCTTAGGAACATCTGGGACAACTTTAAACATTCC
>NW_028087943.1:0-650 GCF_014824575.4 Sturnira hondurensis | reverse complement strand
GCTTCCATTTCTTGGTGATTGCAAATAACACTGCAATGAACACAGGGGTGCTTATGTTCCTTCAAATTAGTATTTTGGGTTTCTTTGGATATATTTCCAGAAGTGAGATCGCTGGGTTGAAAGGCAGATCCATTTTTAATTTTTGAGGTATTTCCATACTGCTTTCCACAGTGTTTGCACCAGTCTGCATTCCCACCAATGGTGCAAAAATGTTCCCCTTTCTCCACGTCCTCATCAGCACTTGTTTGTTGATTTATAGATGATGGCCAGTGCTGATGGCCAGCACTTGGTGTGAGGTGATATCTCATTGTGGTTTTAATTTCTCTTATGATTAGTGAGGTCGAGCATCNTAATTGAATTGTTTGGTTTTTTTTTTTTTTTTTTTTTGGTGTTCAGTTTTATAAGTTCTTAACACATTTTGGATATTAACCCCTTATCAGATGTATTGGTGAGTAAGTATGTCTTCTCATTCCCATTCTGATGCTTATAATCAGTGTCAGAGAAGCCAGTTATCTCGTGTTAACAAATCGTTCATCCCAACTGGTTGTTATGCTTCAATAGAAAGGTGTTCTCCTGGGACTTTAAGAATTGTATGTTCATGCAAAACCTGTCCGTTTTAATTTCTGAAGATAATGTGCAGCTGCTTCTAG
>NW_028087942.1:0-1896 GCF_014824575.4 Sturnira hondurensis | reverse complement strand
GGTGGGTGGGCTTGTGTACCCTTCAGGACCCTGTAGGTCTCTCCAACAAACTTTCTTGTGAGTCTGGGAGCTTCTCCTGGCACCTCAACCCCTGAAAGTTTTTCCAATCGGTGCTTTTAGGTTTTAATTCCCATGGCTGGGGTCCTGGGTTGCGCAGTCTGTCTCACTGCTCATTTTATTGCCTGGTTTATTTGCGTGTGAATGTGTGAGCGCAGTCAGCCAGTCGCCTTGTGCCCTCACTGGGTCTGCCCGTTGCCACCCCACACGGGGGATCTGCCAACCGCTGCTTGCGCACCTGGCTTGGTCCAGCCACTTTTTTCTGCTCAACTGCTCTCCACCAGCCACTGACTCCGCCCCTCTTACCAGTCTGGCTGAATGGTTTGCTGTTGTCGGACTTCTGTAGAGTTCAATTTTCTGTTTTGGTTGCGTTTTTGTTACTAAATCTTTGTTGTCTTTAAACCTGGTTGTGTGAGGAGGCACAGTCTTTCCACCTGTGCCTCCATCTTGGCCAACTAATGAGTATTTTTTAAAAGATGTGTAGAAATATAACATGAATATCATAGAGTTGCCAGTACAAAAGGTATTTACTTAATACATATTAACTAAATCGATTTGTATTCTCTTTTAAAAAAACAAACCCTTCTTATCAAAACTTCATTCCATTTCTTTTAGTTATATATGCACAATAAACCCAACTGGAGGGTATTTACGTTGACCTAAAAGGGTAGCATTTACTGTTAGCTGCAAGGTCTAATCTCTAAGCCAAGGAGAGGCGAAGGCAGCAAGCACATTCCCTGTTTCAAAATACTATCAGAGAACCATAACTTAGTTTGTCATGCAAGACTAAAATACGCTTTTGAAATTAAGTGAATGTTAAGTGAAGTCTAGTTCTTTTCATAAAATACTGATTTGGCTTTTGAAATTAAGTGAATGTTAAGTGAAGTCTAGTTCTTTTCATAAAATACTGATTTGGTTAAAAATCCGATTGTTTCTAAAACACATTTGAGTTCATTACACACCAACATCACACTGATTGTAAATGCATGATTGTAAATGCAGCTGGTCCATGAGCTCTGGGAAGAAAAGTTCATAATGGGAGCTCTGACACTGCCTTAAATGTGCATACACCTTTGATATTATGATCTGCTTTATGTTCATATTTGCCTATGGATTATTTTTCATAAGAAACTGATATGTCAAATGAACAGCAGCTGTTGAAAAGCATGCTTATTTTTCTGAGGGAATAAGAAATCAATGGCTGTAACTTAGAATTTTAATAATTAAAATTCTGAAAACACTAAGAAATGTGTTTCTCTGTCCCCAACGCTCACAGATTTTATCTCACATACCTTAGGGAATCAGAAGACTCCGTTGCAGTTCCAGTGGCCAAAACTAGATGGTGCTCTGTAGTCGTCAGTGCATCAGGTTAGTTCCCAGAGGTTTAGTGTAGTTGGAATAAAGGGCTTAATTAAGGCTGTATTTCATGATTCAGTTAAGGATAAGTTTCATATTCGACCTTTCTCCTTTTCTTTTTTTTTCTTTTCTTCTTCCATAAACTTTTAAAATAGGAATCAGGAGGCATGCTTTTTTTCTGTTATTACTACCTTAGTTAGTCCTTGCCCTTATTCAATATCTGCAAGATTATCAGACAGTGTTATACAATGAAATTAAATCTTAAAGTAATATTTAAGGGACGTATTTGGTGTTACACAGCGAGTCAGACTCATTACTAGAAATAACATTCTGGTCTTGCCCACCTTACCTAACAAGATGAGAAAGTCTAGGGAGGCAGACTACATTGACCTCTGAGAAGGAGATTGAAGAGTCAGAAATGAATCCTGGTAGTTGCTGTTCCTTCCATCATCATAGCAGTTTCGGCTCCCTTTTCTGATTAAT
>NW_028087941.1:0-1422 GCF_014824575.4 Sturnira hondurensis | reverse complement strand
TTAATGCTGTTTTCTTTAGCTGCGCAGAAGCTTTTTATTTTGATGAGATCCCGTTTGTTTATTCTTTCCCTTATAGTCCTTGCTCTAGGGGACATATCAGTAAAAATGTTGCTGCGTGAAATATCATACCTTGAGACATTTTAAAATACACTTCTAAATACCATTGCCATCAACAGCCATTGAGATTCCAGCAGAAACAACCATTTTTCTTGATGACCAGCAATAAGGTGTTATTCCCAAAATGAACAAAAGATGGCAGCACAAAACCACGCTTGCACCTCTTTTTTTACATTGACCATATTCTACTGTGAAGCAAGTTTCAAAAAAATAAAGGATTGAAATTATATAAAATATGTTTCTTGCTTTCATTGCAGCTAATCTAGCAATCAGTAATAAGATATAACTAGAAAGCCCTGATATTTAAAAATTATAAATACACTTCTAAATAACCCGCAATTTAAATTAGAATTGCAGTTAAAAAATAAGTAGAAGTGAATGACAATAAAAATAGCACATAAAAATGCTCTGGGGAAATGTATTGATAAATCCACACATTAGGGGGAAAGGCTGAAAATGTACAAATTTTGGATCATATACAAACTCGGAATAATAAATCAAATTTAGAGAAAGTGGAAGAATGGAAATGTGTAAGTAGTGATGTCTGGAAGGGTATATACTTTTTTTATCAAGTTATTCTTTGCTATTATTCTATTACAGTTTCCCAATGTTTTCCCTTTGCCCCCCTCCACCCATCCCACCTCACACACCTCCACCTTGTTTAGAAGTGTATATACTTAATATAATAGCAGCTATTGCCTGCTTGGGTAGGATTTTCAATTATTTTTATTTTTCTATATAATTAAAGTAAGTGGCAACAATAATAACAAAAAGGGCCATCTCCGCTTGGGCTTAAAAAGTACTAGAGGAGAACACGGCATAATTTTTCAATGATAATAACCTAGTCTGTTGTGTTGACACCAGAGGCCTTTTCTTTGCTCGCCTCACCCAGCCTGATCTCACCATTCAGAGGGCCTCCTTTTCCAATTTTCACTTCTTCATAGGCAAATGCTGCTGAGCAAAGAGGAAATGGAGGGCTAGAGGAAGAAGCCCTAGGCAGCGCAGCAGGGGAGGGAGTTTGCCCCAGGGCTGCCTCACTTCAGGACCTCCTCACAGCCCTGATGCTACATAACTAAGAAGCAACACAGAGTTGATACACAGTGTGGTGCTTCATAATTAACCTATAACAATACTGAGCTTCTTTTTTATACATATATTTTATTGATTACACCATTACAGTTGTTCTATTCCCACCCTTCATTCCCCTCCACCCGCACACTCCCTCCCCTACCATTCTCCCCCCTTGGTTTATAACCACGTGTCTCAAGTTCTTTAGATTCTATATTTCCCCTACTATTCTCACCC
>NW_028087940.1:0-1117 GCF_014824575.4 Sturnira hondurensis | reverse complement strand
ACCCAGCTTCTTTTCAAAGCTGAATGTTCCTTGGGTTCCATTCCCAGTTCTCGTTCTCTGGGCTTGGAAGCCCACCTTTGAGTTTTACCACTCACTTCTCTGGGGGAACCCCCCTCCCCCATTGCAGCTCAAATATTGCTAAGGAACTTCAATCGCTGTCTCTGGGAACCCAACCAGCCCTCTAGCACCTCCGTACTTCCTACCAGTCTCATCGTGGTGGTGTGGTTTCCTCCATAAGTGCTTGGCTATAACCCTTCTCTCCAGCTAGTGTTAAGTTGGTTATTCAAGATGATTTTTCCTCTAATTTAGTTGTAATTTCCACCTTGGTCCTGGGAAGAAGGTAGTGCTGCTTCCATCTACTCAGCCACCAGCATGGATCTCTACCTAATAGCTCTAAAACAATATGAATAAACTCAAAATGGGTGGCAATGCTCAACTGAGATAACGAAGACAAAGTTCTTTTTCAATGTAAGTGTCACAGCACAAGTGAAGGATTGTTCAATTGCATTTGTTTTTTAGCAGCATGAATTCAATGACTTCAGCAGGACCCATGGCCAATACTGTATTTATGGCAGCACCCTACAATGCACATTCTGCAATCCCGGGGAGTATGACTCAGGTGACCATGTATCCTCACAGCCAGCCCCAAGTCAACATAATTCCTGGGAACCAACCTGGCCTGCAGACACCTGCAAGTGCACCACCAGCCCAGAGAATCTTCAAAGAGGGCAAAACCTTAGGGGTAAGTAAGAATTCACACCACAGTCTGGGGACCACATTGCTAGACTCAGGGGAGAGAGAAGGGTTAGAAATACAGAAATGGAAAATCCCGCAAGTGGAGCTGGAGCTGACCCAGCCTTGCCAAACTCAGGTGTATTAGGAAGCTCAGCAGTGGAGCATCACCAGGGCCTCAGTATGATGCCTCATATTTTCTAAGTTAGGCATTTTAGGAAAGAGAAAGAAAAGCAACAAAGAAGGAGAAAATTAATAGGTTTTTCCTGTTGGAAAGGATCCATGTTGATCATGTGGCCTCTGAAAGAAAGGGGGTGCAGCAAACCACGAGGGGTGCCTGAAGCCCCTATAATGTACTTGAATGGAATCTTGGCCAATGGCAACA
>NW_028087939.1:0-522 GCF_014824575.4 Sturnira hondurensis | reverse complement strand
TTCCTCTTTCACAGCATCGTGCTGAGGGTTACATGAAATGGTTGGTGAATGGGCCTATTACATACTAATTCTGGGGAGGGTTTTTCATGTATTAACCTTCTAAACCCACTCATTGCTTATGAGATAGCCATTATTATTACTATTATTATTATTATTATTCCCATTTTACAGATGAGAAGACTGGGTCACAGAGAGGTTAAGTGGCTTGTCTAAGATCACACAGCTAAGTGGCGGAGGCAGAATTCAAACTCAGGCAGCTTGGCACAGCCCACACATTTCTGAGTTTCTCAAACAGGCTTGTTGCCTTTTCCTTCCCTTACCGACCCTTTCGAGCTAGATCGGTCCTTCCTTCCTGTACGTTGCCATGGTGGCCCCATCACGGCACTCACCACCTCTGTTATACACATGCAGTATCTGTAAGTATGCCCATCTCCTGCCCTTGGACTGTGCTCCATGGAGATGGGGACCCGTGTTCTGGCTTGGGCCCGGGCTGGGTCATGGGACAGAGGACTGAACGAGGCA
>NW_028087938.1:0-685 GCF_014824575.4 Sturnira hondurensis | reverse complement strand
CACACATGTACCTAGGATTGGGGGACTTTTACACAAATGACAGTCATGTTATAGTTTAAGGACTTCCCAGTTACACACGGAAATCTCACTGAGAAGGTTGACTTAGATCTAACTCATTCTTTGGTCACACACATATTTGATGTTTTAATCTTAGATTATACCTCAACTAGTAATATTGCACTTTCTTCTGTTTTTGTTTGCCTCTGTTTGCTTCGTCCATCCTTCTATTCTAAAATGTTGTTGCTTTGAGTATTTCATTAAACTTAATGTATCTGATTTCTTTTTTTAAATCCACACTCTCATTTCTACCTTTCAACAAGAGAATTCGGCCAAGTCATATTTAATATAACAATTTATATTCTTTCTTACCTCTTACTGTTTACTCATTTAGTTTTACTGTGTTGATGCTTTCTCATTCTTTTTTCTTGCTTTAGCCCTTTTGCTAGTTATTCCCTCTTTCCCCTATATTAACTTGAAATTCTGTACTTGTCCATTCTATCAGTATATACCTTCTCTTTTTCTAACACTCATAATTAAATATGTATATCTCTTTACTCGAAACCAAAATATTTCTCCCAACTGAGATGAGCTATTTCTCTACTTTTATTTTTTTTCCATTCCAAAAGGCCACTAAAACCTTTTTCTTGTCTACTTCCTGGTGATGAGTTTTGTAGACTGTTTCTCC
>NW_028087937.1:0-1149 GCF_014824575.4 Sturnira hondurensis | reverse complement strand
TTAACAGGAACCTAGATGGCAAAACAAAGAAGCAAGCAAAATTTAAGCAAATACACTGAAATAGAGAACAGGCTGACAGTGATCAGAAGGGAGGGAACTTAAGTTAAAAGTCGCAGGGTTTACAAAAAGAAGTGTGGTGGGCTCATGGACAAGAACTAAGTGGGTGGAAGTGGGAGGGAGTTGAGGTGCACAGGGGAGGGGGTGGGCTGGGATGGGAGTGAAAGGCAGAACATTGTACTTGAACAATAATTAAATTTAAGAAACGAAAGAAAGCAAAAATGCCTTTGATTTCTGGATAGGGACCTTTTATCCTGCTGTTTTTCCAAATTCATTTATTAGGTCGAGCAGTTTTTTGGTGGATTCTAGGACTTTCCATGTACACTATCATGTCACCTGCAAACAGTGACGGTTTTATTTCCTCGTTTCCAATTTGGATGCCTTTTATTTCCTTTTCTTGTCTGATTGCTGAGGCTAAAACTTCCAATACAATATTGAATAGAAGTGGTGAAAGTTGACAACCTTGTCTTCTTCTCTTTCTTAGTGGAAAAGCTTTTAGTTTTTCCCACTGACTATGATGTTGGCTGTAGGTCTCTCATATATGGCCTTTATTATGTTGAGGAATGCTCCCTCTATTCCCACTTTGCTTAGTGTTTTTATCATAAATGGCTATTGTACCTTATGAAAAGGGTTTTCCGCATCTATTGATATGATCATGTGGTTTTTGTCTTTGCTTTTGTTTATATGATGTGTTACATCTACTGATTTGTGAATATTGCACCATCCTTGCATCCTTGGGATGAATCGACTTGGTCAAGGTGTATGATGTTTTTAATGTATTGTTGGATGCAGGTTGCCAATATTTTTGAGGATTTTAACATCTATGTTCATTAGCAATATGGTTCTGAAGTTTTCTTTTTTTTAAATTGTTAATGTTTAATGGTTCTGTATGCAAGTAGATAATTATAATATTCATAAATTAGAATTACATTTACAACTTTTTAAAGGCTAATGATTTTCTTTAAGAAAACTGGCCATCTTGATAATCAAGTCATCAAAAATAGCAGTTAATGTTATTGCGCTCAACAAACGACATTTGAAATGATGACAGTTAAGTTTCACAGTGCCCCCAGGTGATGGAATACCCCTGAA
>NW_028087936.1:0-510 GCF_014824575.4 Sturnira hondurensis | reverse complement strand
TCTGAACAAAATTTTCATCTGGAGAGAGAATACCAAATAGACTCTGGACTCAAGTGGATCTGAGGGCTGTTAGGAGGAAACACACTAAAAACTGGAAGCTCACCCGAGACCCCATGTACGGAATAAACCCGATGCCCCCCCCCCCCCAACACACACAGCTGGACTCTAGAAGGGTGGTAGCCAGGCTTTTTCCGGGTAAGAAGATTGAAGAAAATAGCTCTGAACTACTACCAAAAAGAAAAAGCGTGAGCTTCCAAACCGAGTGCCCCAAAAATGCCTAAAAATTGAACAAAAAGACTTATACTAAAATACTTCAATAGAAAGTTCAGCAGAGACCAAAGATCAAATATATATATTAATATATATAAACATATATATTCCTAAAGAGGGATGGGGGAAATGGGAAGCAAAGAATCAGTAGTAACACCAGACTTCTTAACAGCAATACTGAAGCCTTCAAGACAAGTAAACAACGCCTTACAAATTCCCAGGGTCAAGTATTCTCACCTT
>NW_028087935.1:0-811 GCF_014824575.4 Sturnira hondurensis | reverse complement strand
GTGGTCCACAGTTCCATACTCCCTGTGCCCTGATAGGAGCATTTGCGATGACATCACTGCTCTGATGGGACTCTCCCAGGAGGCTGCTCCCCAGTGCTCTGAACCTAGGGCAGGACCCAAGATTGAGAATCTATACATCGCCCCCTGTCCTGTAGAGCCCCACAACTAAGGGTTGACTGCAGCTCCAGCACTGTCCCCACCTTCCCACAATATTGTCCCTGCCTGCCTGACACTATCTGCCCTGCCAACCTCCACATCCCGCCTTCCCCTGCGGACCCAGGGACTCACCTCCCTGGCACCTCCTGAGATACAGGCACATCCGCTCTTCCCCAAGCAGGAGGAGCTTGTGCCAGCTCCAGGCATCCCAGGGCCCCTCAGGGACTCCAGCTACTTCCTCTGCAAACACATGGGTCAGAGGTCCCTTAGCTGCTCTCTCCTGGGCCTCTCCCTCAGCCCATCCCAGTGGTGCTGGCAGTCCTGCGGGTCCACAGCGCCCCCCAGGGGCGGCGGTCCACATCTTCGGGATTCACATCTATCTGCATCCAGAGCCAGAATTTGCCCCCACCCCACGTCCCCTACCACTGGCAAACTCTTCTGTTTTCCCCAGCCCCACTGATACAAGCTTGATCTTCACACACACTCTTCACTCTGAAGCAGAGATTGTATCAACCAGCATTTCAATCAGGAAAAAATTATTTTGCGCCATTGCAATCCATGTCCAATAACGGAAGAGACAGCCAGAATTACACAGGCCTGAATAACGAACAGGTTGCAGATTCTGAGTGTGTCCAGCCTGGAAACGCTCTATCCA
>NW_028087934.1:0-547 GCF_014824575.4 Sturnira hondurensis | reverse complement strand
TATTTATATTCCCCCAGAATGAGCTATAAGGCAGATGTTATTTTCTTCATTTCACAGTTAAGGAGGCTGCTTATGCTTCAGGGGGTAGAACTAGTATTTAACAGAAGTGAAATTTACAGGGATAACATGCATGGCCACAGTGTTATATGAGAAGATAGTAGGCTTAACTGTTCAAGTTGGTGTGCATGAAACATATGATTTTTAAAATTCATAACAAAAATTATGTGGTCTGTGTACTGAAAAAAACATTCTAGGAACAAAGAACTATTATTTCTAATCTCGCTTTACCACGAGTTGTCTTAACTTGTTTCTTTCTTAAAAACAGTAACCAGAGGGTTGTGTAACAAATGATATATCTGAGAAACAGGTTTCAATATGTAATCATTGATTTCTACAGTATTTTTTATGATCCTCCCTCATGCCAGGGGCTAGGGTTGCAAAACTGAACAACACAGACACAGTACTAGTCCTCTGGCACGTACAGCTTTGTAGAGAAGACAGACATTAAACACATACTTCTATAACACTCATGCAATTTTAATGCACA
>NW_028087933.1:0-2040 GCF_014824575.4 Sturnira hondurensis | reverse complement strand
CACTGAGTCCTCACCAGCTTCCCTCCAACTTCTCGTGTCCTGGAGCCATCCTCCCAAGGAAATGGGTTTTACCCTCTTACTTTCTTTCCCAGCATTGCAATGGCTTCTTACATCACTACAGGCAGTGCAATGTCATTGAAACAGCTAGGAGTTCAGCATCAGAAATGGCAGAATGAAAACATTTTACTACTGAGAAAGCTCAGTCAATATATGTAATTTCTCTGTGCCTCATTTTCTTCTTCTGTAAAGTGGGGATATTGCTTAGATGCTACAAAATTCAATAGTATATGCAAAATGCCTTCAATACAGTAATTNACAGTGCCCCTCATTCTTCCTTTTGGATAAATACATCCAGCAAGACATCACCACACTCTCATTTGAGAAGAGATGAAAGACTCTGTTTTCCTGGCTGGTCCTTTGTAAGATAAGTGCATGAAAAGTACAGATTGCATCCAGGAAGCTTCTCACTGTGTGTCTTAAAAGTTATGTGATGAGCAGCAGACAAAGCTAAGATCTTTTGGCATGCAGAAGTTTTAGAAAAGTGGAAATATTACAGGGGGAAAAAATGGAAATGGACATGGTGCATGACTCCTGACATGAGAAACAAGACCAGTTAATGGAAATCTGCAGAAGTTGGTTCAATATATAGGGACATCTAAGTGGTAAAGCTGTCTAACCACAGAAAGAGTGATTCGCTGTACAGAGTAGCTTCCTTTCTCACAGTGGAAGGAGTCTGGGGGAGACTAGGGAAACATCTGTGTCATTTGTAGGGAGAAGGGTTGCCTCCTTCAGCTAGGAAGTTGCTGGGTGATGCTACAGCTGAAACCTTCACCTTAAAAAGAAAAGTTTCCGCTACCTTTCTAAATACACTTAAGACTTTGTTTTCAGTTTCTTCTTAACATTTTTACTCATATTTACACCTTTCCCAAAGATTTCCCCCCAATACTAATCTTTACCAGGATAGCCTGCAACTTTATCTTCCCCAATACATGTCTTTTCTCTTGTAAAAGACTTTGCCTCTTGAATCTCAGGTCAACTCGATGCTGCTTTTGCCTTTTATAGAACTTTTTTAAAAGTATATAACCAGTACTTCTCTTGCTATGGGCAGGTATTGCTTTAAGTTCCTTACAAGTTTGTTCATCTGTCATTCCCCTACCAGCCCCCCAAAATGGGTTCTGATGAGAGTTACACATTAAACTCCCTGTGTCCTCTTTTTTGAGTGTTTTGGGGAAGTCAGGAGGTAGGTTTCTCCTATTTCTGAAACAGTTTACCTACGAGCTGAGAGCAGAGACCACACATTTTAGTTTTTTAGTGTCCACTGTGTTGCTAGGAAAGTTGCATCAGGCTTACACTAATACATCCCATCAATGACTCATGCAGGGATTGGTATCCTGTGAGGTCAGCACAAAACTGCCTTCCTCTTCTTGAGAAACAAATATTTCGTAGAAGAGCAGTACTTACTTTTCCGTTCTGAAAATACCTGGGCCAGCGGAAGCTCGACATCACTCGTGTGACCCCGTAAGGGTGGGCCAGCATGAACCCCACGGCCATTTTGTAGAGTCTGAAAGTAAAAAAAACACCACGGTGTCATCCTAGCAGAGAACCAAGTGTTTAGTGTGATGACAAGGGAGGAGAGGAGAAAACAGAAAACGGTTGCCTACCGCGAGTCCCAGAAGGTGAGGATGGAGGCCCCGCCGGCCCCGTGTCCTCGCTGGTTGTCATGGTTGTCCACGAAGACAAGCGCTCGGTCGGAGGGCATGAAGCCCCAGCCCTCTCCCCAGTTCCTGTCCAGACACACAGGCGCCCTTCAAAGGAAGCTACACGTACATCTTTCCCACTGTGGAATCCCCACAGGGAATTCTCCAATGGAAAGGATTTCTCTGTGCAGTTTGTGTGGACAGGGGTGGGCAAGTGTGGGTTTGCAGTTGAGAGTTTACGTCTGTTTGATTATGTATTGGTTATGGCATTATTGATTTGTGTTATTTCTCTATAAACCACTGTGAGTCTGCATTGTCCCTCCCCGCATATACACTACGGAGA
>NW_028087932.1:0-1681 GCF_014824575.4 Sturnira hondurensis | reverse complement strand
TAGTCAGACCCATGGTTGCTTTTGCCATGTACAGTAACAGATTCATAGGTTCTGGGCATTACAACGCGGACATCTTTGGGAGTAGGACGAGGCCTTGCCATCCTCTGGCTACAACAGAACCCTGGCCATGCACTCGGGCAGAGCGGATCCATAGAGCATATTAGAACAACGCTGTACATGTAGTGAGTTGGAGGAAACTGTATTTGCCAGAAACGGCCCCGGGAAGGAATTCTGTCTGGTTAGAGAGAATCCTTAGAGGGGAAGCGACTTAGAGAACAAGAGCTGGGCGCTAAAGAAGACTCTTATTTGCAAAGTGGACCCGAGGCAGCCGGGGCATCCTTCTCTGCCCCTTCCAACCCCAGGCTCCATCCCTTTCTGAAGAAACAATGAATAGTCATTGAAACAATATTTGCTGAGAAGGACCCCAAACGGCCAGCTGGGGCAGAGGGCCCACAGATCCCTGGGGACGACCTATCCCTCTGTTATAAATTTCCTCATCAGTCAAATGGAGATAAAGCTGTTCCTCATATGTTGTTGAAATGCAACATGTGAAATGTGTAAAAGAGTGCCAGACACATTGTGTGTGCTTAAGACTCCTAGCTACACTTCTTGGGCATTATTGTTCTTAGAGCCGGGCCATCTGGCTTTGGTGGGCTGTGTGTTCTTCGAACCCCAGTATCAGTCATCTCTGCAGGGGCTAGACCTTCACTGTCCAACACAACAGCTGAGAATCACGTTTGGCTACTTACATTTACATGCAAACGAATTACAGTTACACGGGAATCCATACTGATCGCATTCCAAGTGCCCAGCAGCTGCCCGTGGCTGGTGCTCACCTCATTGGACAGTGCAGATGGGGATCGCTTGCATCATCACAGAAAATGCTACTGCACGGCCTATTCGACAAACACCCCAGTGTCGTGGAGTTCTGCACGATTTTTAGAGGAGTTACAGAAAGTTTAATGTACTCATAGAATCACACACATGTGGCGGTCATAGTCCTTTCCTGATCAAGCTTAAAACCAGAATGGAGCTGAAATCAAAGGAATGGCATTGTTTTAAACCTTAGGATGACTACATAATTTGGGCTTTGAGGTTTCCGATATTGCGATCAAGAATTTTTTTTGTTTTGTTTTGTCTCCACCCTCTGGTATGAGCCAGCCCAAAAACTATTAACCTCCTTAAGGTGACAACACCCTTCTCTCACCATCTTGAAAACTCTGGCCAGATTAGGTGAGGCAAGAAAAGAGGACATTTATCATCCAGGTCACGCTCACATTATAAAGGACAAACAGTGTGCTCCAATATGCTGACTCTCGGCACACCACCGGTCATCGCTCTAACGTTTTCAACACGCCACATATTCTCTAGCTAGTCCCCATGGGAAGGCAGAACTCACCCTTCCCATTGGTCTTCGGTACACAGAGCTCAAAACGTAAGCTAAAGCCAGCATGGAAGGTGTGTCACCACCCAATGTTCCTTACTCCCAGCAGACCTTGCTCATCAACCCGTCACGTCCTCCTCACTGACCCGGCTGTGACATCAGAATCCCTCTCCACACAAGGCTCTAGGTAGCAACTACCAAACAGTAGACCCTGACATTTGAGTTTAATCCTCCTTGTCATTCCTGAGTCAGACGGTGTTTGGTAGACAGAAAGAATCAGACAAAAGCCAACTGTCC
>NW_028087931.1:0-500 GCF_014824575.4 Sturnira hondurensis | reverse complement strand
AGTACTATGCTCTTTGACATGTTAGTATATTTTTGCCATGTATAATGCATACCCACATTTTTGGCCCAAAGTTTCAGGGAAAAAAATCCTTTTTTAAAATTTTATTTATTTATTTACCTTTAGAGGGGAAGGGGAGAGGGAGAAAAACATCAATGTATGGTTGCCTTTTGTGCATCCCCTGCTGGGATTTGGCCTGCAGGGAACTGGCATGCAACCCAGGCATGTGCCCTGACTAGGAATTGAACCGCGATTCTCTGGTTTGCAGGCTTGTGCTCAATACACTGAGCTACACCAGCCAGGGCAAAAAAAAAATCTTTTGTTTTATTTTTTATTGTTGTTCAATTACAGTTGTCCCCATTTTCCCCTTGTTACTCTTCCATGCCCTACCCACCTTCCATCTTCCATTTCCAATCTTCCCCCACTATTGTCTTTGCCCATGGGTCCTTTGTACATGTCTCTTGATTTGACCCTTTCCCTTCTTTCCCCATTATTTCTCTCCT
>NW_028087930.1:0-693 GCF_014824575.4 Sturnira hondurensis | reverse complement strand
CCCCCTTAAAAAATCGGAATTACCTTCTGGAGGGCAGAGCCCTCGTAATACAGGCTTTCCCCGCTAGGTGAGTGTTCCAGGAAGCCATCTGTATTAGTGTACCAGCTGGCGTTGTGAGAGGCTGCATTTGGCTTCATTGAATTTTTTTGAAGACTCAACACGTTTGCCCATTTCATGGTAGGTGATTTACAAGCACTCCCACCTAGACCTCACTCAGTGTTCAGCAGTTTTTTACCAAAAAGAACATGACCCACATGCCCCCCCTGCCCCTCACCCCCCATTCACCCGATTTCATCCTGAACAACTTTTTATTGTTTCCCTGGATGAAAAAAGTCCTGAAAGGGAAACATCGTGCCAGTGTAGAAGAGGCGAAACAAAAAAAAGCAGAAACACTAAAAGACATTAAAATTGATGAATTCAAAAACTGTTTTGAGTGGTGGAAAAAAGTCTTGGTGGGTGTCTTGCATAAAATGGAGAGTACTTTGAAGGTGACTGAAGTTTAAACATGTAAGAATTAATATACAGTTTTAAAAAATATTTTATTATTTTAAGAGTGGAAGGAAGGGAGAAGAGAGGGAGACAAACATCAATGTGCAAGAGTCACATTGATAAGTAGCCTCTTACCCTCAGCTGGGGACCTGGCCTGCAACCCAGGCATGTGCCCTGACTGGGAATCGAACTGGTGACCTTTTG
>NW_028087929.1:0-756 GCF_014824575.4 Sturnira hondurensis | reverse complement strand
CAAAATAGACTTCAAAAGAAGGGCCATAAAGAGAGAACCATAAGGTCAAGTACTCATAATACTCAAGGGAAGGATCCACCAAGAAGACATTAACATCATAAATATATATGCACCCAACATAGGAGCACCCAAATATATAAAGAAAATCCTAGAGGACCTCAAAAAAGATATTAACAGCAACACAATTATGGTAGGGGATTTTAACACCCCACTGTCTAAAATGGACAAATCTTCTAAACAAAATATCAACAAAGATATTGTAGCATTAAATGACACCCTAAACGAAGTGGACCTAATTCATATATAGAGAGCCCTTCATCCCAAAGAAGCTAAATACACTTTCTTTTCAAATGCACATGGAATGTTTTCAAAGATGGACAACATGATAGGAGACAAAATGAGACTCAACAAATTTAGGAAAATAGAAATCATACCAAGCATTTTCTCTGATCACAAGGGACTTAAATTGGAAACTAACCTCACAGGAAAAAACCCAAAACACCCAAAATCATGGAGACTGAATGGTAGGCTATTAAACAATGAATGGGTCAAGATTGAAATGAGGGAAGAAATCAAAAAGTTTCTGGAAATAAATGAAAATGAACGCACAACAACCCAAAACATGGGACACCATGAAGGCAGTCCTGAGAGGGAAGTTCATAGCAATACAGGCTTACCTAAAAAAGATAGAAACATTTCAAAAAAAACAACCTAACCCGATGCCTCCAAGAACTCGAGGAACAACAACAAAGACAG
>NW_028087928.1:0-927 GCF_014824575.4 Sturnira hondurensis | reverse complement strand
TCACTTGACATGGGAAAAGGAAGGGAACAGATATGTATTCAGTATCTCATACTCGTCTGGTGTTATGTAAATAAATTCATAGGTTGCTTCATACAGAATGAATAATTACTCCCATTTGACAGATGAGGAAACTGAGGCTCAGACCTATGCACACACTTGCCTATTGCTTGTAGGTTAGTACTGCTCTAACTCAGGTGAGAGCCCCAAGGTTCCCTAGCGCACAGTGAAGTTTTTCAGGGCTGCTGTGTTCAGGTGCATAATTCCCTAGATTTATGTGCAATCATGTTGAGGTTTGTGCAAGTACTGGCCCTGCTTTTCCCTCAACTAAAGTTCCCTTGCATGATCCTCACCCATGCAACAAATCCATGTGTCTTCCAGGAAAGAGCCTTAAAGAAAGACACTGAGCATCTGATAATGTCTGACCCAAGACACTTTCCCCAAGGGCCCTGGACATGGTCCTGCCTACTGGTCTCCAGCCAACTAGCTTTTGCCTTCTCAGGGCTCTATTCCTCCCAGACCCTCTGCACAGTCCAGTGATATCTCCCCATTGATATTCTCACTCACTACCTTGGAATTACCATCCTGAGTTTAATCCAGGGGCTGAGGTAGGGTCATGTACCTGTCTTACTGCCCTGGTGTACACAATGCCAAAAAGTTTATGATTACACAAAGCAATAAACATCATTTCCATTTTCCAGTAAGAGGAAACTTCTGCTGTCCTTGACCCCTTCTCTTCTTCCTTGCTAGTTGCTGTTCCTAGAAGTACCCCCTTCATCTTGAGTGTCTCTTATCTTTCCATCCGACCTACTAGGTTTTCCTCTACAACTTCACTTCACATCACCATGACTGCTGGTCTCCTCTTCATCCCTCCCAAGTCCAGGAAGGCTGATTGGACAGGGGCAGGGACAGGCTTAAGTCACAGAGAAG
>NW_028087927.1:0-1171 GCF_014824575.4 Sturnira hondurensis | reverse complement strand
AGATACTATAGAACCAAACAACAAAAACAAAACTTCTTACCTCATACCCAAGGAAACATAGAGCCAAGGACAATTATGTGCCTGCAAATGTTCATATACCAAAAAGTAATGCTCAAGAAACAAGAAAGATAAAGCTCCTGCCCTCCCAATTGGACAACATTTCCACTTTCCTTTCTCCCTTTCTCTCTTTTCATCATGCATTGTTGTCTGTCCTCCCTTCTTTCCTGAGCTTCACTTATTTTTGTTGCCGAACTCTCTAATGCCTCTTCCTCTCCTTACTGAGGAGCAGTGGGAAGACCCCAAAAAGCCAATGACTAACTGACAGTGCTGTCTTCTCAAAATATCACTTTCCTCCCTCCCTCACCACACACAGAATTAATTTTGAGAGGTTTCCAGAGACAGTGTAGGGTTTCACTGATGTTTCTAGCTTTGATTGGAGTTGGAGAGTTCATCAGTGTAGACACCCCCACTGAAAGGGGCTCAGGCATAGATTTCCAGAGGAGTAATTTCTAAGAACATCTTCTCTAATCATCCGCTTTTCAGGATGGCAACCTTGACTCTGTAAGTGTCCAGGCCCTAGGGATTAGTTCTGATAACTGCACTCATAAGGATGAGAATGAAATGTAGGGAAAAAATGGTGCATATACACACATGCATGCACATACACTTGTTCTGTCATTTGTCAGTACTTTTCTTTCTTAGGAAAAATTTTTATAGAAAGCTAAATTACCTAATGAGTATAACCAAATGTTGGTAGAATTAAAGCAAGCGTCATCCCAGGGTGTTCAAAATGATTATGGACTTTAAGTAATAACCATATTCTAATGCAATCCTCTCAGATTTCTTATTTGTTTTCCCAAAAGAATATTTTACCTTTCCTGCCTGTGAAACAAAACTAAGATATTAAGGAAATATACAATGGAGTCCCCATGTAGTATTTATTAACTGAAGTCATACTCTATTACACAATAACCTTTTCATGGCATTTTTAACCTCTTCATTCCTCAATATATAGACCACAGGGTTGAGCAAGGATGTCCCAATTGTATTACATACAGCCACCATCTTCTCTACTGGAAACGTTGTTGGGTGTGTATATATATAAATACAGATGCACCAAAAAAATATGACAACCACAATAAAGTGGAATGTGCATGTGGAAAGGGCTTTT
>NW_028087926.1:0-533 GCF_014824575.4 Sturnira hondurensis | reverse complement strand
TACCTAGATTTTCAAATTTCTTGGCATACAGTTCTTCATAGTAATTTCTTGCGTTTTTTTTTTATATTTCTGTGGTGTCAGTTGTAATCTCTCCTTTTTCATTCTGATTGTGTTCATTTGGTCTTCTCTCTTTTTTTTCTTGATGAGCCTGCTTAAAGGTTTGTCTATTTTGTTTATGTTTTTAAAGAACCAGCTCCTGGATTCATTGGTCCTTAGAATTGTGCTTTTAGTCTCTATGTCATTTAATTCTTCTCTGATCTTGGTATTTCCTTCCTTGTACTTGCTCTGGGCTGTATTTGTTGTTGTTCCTCGAGTTCTTGTAGGTGTAGGGTTAGGTTATTTGTTTGAAGTGTTTCTATCTTTTTTAGGTAGGCCTGTATTGCTATGAACTTCCCTCTAAGGACTTCCTTCACTGTGTCCCATAAGTTTTGGGTTATTGTGAGTTCATTTTCGTTTGTTTTCAGAAACTTTAAAATTTCTCCCCTAGTTTTATTCTTGATCCACTCATTGTTTAATAGCATGCTATTCAATCT
>NW_028087925.1:0-1162 GCF_014824575.4 Sturnira hondurensis | reverse complement strand
TTCCTGGACATCTCCCTTCATTTCAATTAGTTTAGCCTTCATATGTTCCTCCAATTTGTGACAATAATCTACCAATTCTGTGAGCATCCTGATAAATACTGTCTTAAATTGGGCTTCTGAGAGGCTGGCAATGTGTTGGTCGCTTAGAGTTATTGGCTCTGGGACTTTGAGTTTTTCTTGCGCCATCTTTTGGGCTATTCGTGCCTGTTAAGTAACAGGATCGGAGCCCTAGGTTTTCACCAGAGCAGAGCAACTCAGTCGCTGGGTTGTGACGTTGTATGTGGGGGCGGGGTCAAAGAGGGACAATGGCTTCCCTCTGCCGCCCGCTGCCGCGTCCCCCACTGGCACCGCAGCCACCGCTGTCACCAGGCCCACGCGTTTCGTTCCACTGCACTTGAGTGTGCCACCGCTGTCAGCCCTCCACCACTGGGTTCGCCCCCTGGGGCCTACGTGGTCCGTCTCACTGTGCTCGAATATGTGACCTTGGTCAGTCTGTCCCGCACCCTGACTGGCTTTGGGCTGCCCCCGGGCCTGGCGCCTAGGTCGGGGGATATGTCCTGCCCGACCCAGCTCCGCTGCTGGATCCACCTCTCTTACCATCCCCGCTGAATGGTTCGTAGCTGTCGGACTTCCGTATAATTCCGTTTTCTGGTCTTTGGGTGTGTCCTAGTTCTCCAAAACTTTTATTGTAGTCAAACTTGGTTGTGGGAGAAGGCACAGTGTTTCCACCTATGCCTCCATCTTGGCAGAAGTCCCTTGATTGAGAGCTTTGCTTCGTAAAGTAGCCTTGGTTGTAGGCCTCTGGTTCTCATTACTTGAAATATTTTTTGCCATTCTCTTCTTGCTTGGAGTGTTTCCATTGAGAAGTAAGTAGCTAATCTTTTTCGGGCTCCCTTGTATGTTATTTCCTTTTTCTCCCTTGCTGCCTTTAAGACTCTCTCTTTGTGTTGGAATTTTGCCATTTTAATGATGATGCGTCTTGAAGTGGACCTCTTTGGGTTCCTCTTGAATGGGACTCTCTGTGATTCCTGGATTTGTGTAACTTTTTATCTCATCAAATTAGGAAAATTTTCCATCATTACTCTTTCAAATAGGTTTTCTATCCCTTGATCTTCTTCTTCTCCTTCTGGTATTCTTATTATTTGGATATTATTACGTTTCA
>NW_028087924.1:0-772 GCF_014824575.4 Sturnira hondurensis | reverse complement strand
ATGTGGCTATAAAGAAATTTTTAGGCAACATTAATGTGTTTTTAATTAGGAGTCTTGACTTATTCCCTGTTTTGAGTTGACTGTATACTATACTTTGGTTTGAAAACTACATGTGCTAAAAAAATATCCCTTGTTCCACCTTATTCCTCACAGACACTGTCTCTTTCCCTTCTTCGAGGAGATTTCTAAAGTATGAGCACGAAGGAATGATTTGTTAGCACATACCCAGCATTGACCTTACTTGGGGGAAGGTGAGTGTTATACCAGGGCCTCCTAAAAGCATAGGGGCTGGTGGATAATATGAAGCATAGTCAGGCAGCTGAGACATTTCCATCAGAGGCTATTTCTAAGTCTGGGAATCTGTTCTTCCCTGTCTTGGATACTTTGTAAAGCCAGGACACTTTCTTCCCAGCTTTCACCATAATATTTTAATAAGACATGTCTTAGCCTTAAATTACTTAGGTCGCTGAGGCATTATTTATGATTTGTGGGCAGAGGTAAATGAGTTCTGTATTAGCAGGTGTGGGGATTATACATTCATAGTATCCTGGGGAGCTAACATTAACAGAAAGGTAGATGGTTAAAACTTTTTCTAACTGGGATTTAGCTTTACAGGGGGTCTCCAGCTGGCAAGGCAAGAGCCTTCTTCCCCCTTCTTCTCTCCAATAACCCAGTATTTTTCCCACCTGTTCTTTTGAGGTCCCTTAATAACAGTGATTCCATTGGCTGCCCTTGAAGGTATTTAATCTTGGAGGCAATCAAAAATGAATAT
>NW_028087923.1:0-1467 GCF_014824575.4 Sturnira hondurensis | reverse complement strand
AGCAGGCGAGCGAGGTTGGTGGGGTCTAGAGCATTAGTTCCCATTTTGTCAGGTAACACACAATCTCCTCCCATCAAATGATCCCAGTTCTTTTGCACAGTCTGGTATTTTACTCTGTTAAGTATTGGTTCAGAAGATGAAGACTCCACACTAACTAATGACTGATTTAATTTTAATTTCTAGACCTTTCCATTACCAGCTTTAATTTGCCAACATGTAATCATAAAATATTTATGGAGTGCACATTATGTGCTAGGCATTGAGTAAAAGCACACAACACCAGTAAAGTGTGGTTGCTATTATCACAGATGGATGTATTGGACAAGTTGCATGTGTCACCTGTTTTAAATTCAATTTAATGTTTTCAAACAACATATGAGCGAAATATCCTTATCTTCACTTTACACATTACCATTTGGGAGCTCAGAGAATTTATAGGATTTGCCCAAAAGACCAGTGGTATCTTTACACTTAGCTTAGCCCAGCCTAAATCCAGGCCCATCCATAGTCCACCTGGAATACCTAGGTCATATTTATCAGCACTTCTATATGACTTAGAACTAAAGTTTCCAAATTATTTTTTCTTACCTGATTTTTGTCTAGTGTGCTTTCCAAAGGCACATGCTTCTCCAGGAGGGGACACTGGTTTCTGGCCATGCTCTGAGTCACTTGCAGTCATCAAATTTGCTATTCCTGATAATTCCTTCAAACTGTGTTCATTGCTTAATGGCACGGTGGATGTTGCCTTCAATATAAGAGTCACATATTAAAAGATAACATTTATTTAATTTTTTAAGGCTTATGATACATTTTACAAGCATGTCTTTGATACTTCAGCCCTTGGAAACACATAGGGAGTATGAATACTAGAGGGGATAGAGCCGATGTGGATAATGAACCCAAGATTAGAACTCGTGCCTTATGGCTCTCTTCTTTCAACTGTCTCTATAACATTGAGTGAAGGATATTGGGAAAAGAATAAAGAAAGAGTTGGCAGAAACATATCTAGACAATAAAGAGAATGATGATAAAATTTGGAATACCTTAGAAAGAATATTTGTACTTAGATCAGCTGGTTTCCACCAGTTTTGTTTGAATAAGACTGTATCACTAGCTAGTTGTCTTCAGTTTTATGACCTCTAACATGCCAATTTCAATGTCACAGTGAAAGTGTAATTAAATAATGCTCACCAAAGTGTTCTGTGAATTGTGTAATACAGTATGAATGTGAGATTACAGTCCTGCTATCAATTTACTCAACTCTCTCCATATTTCACATCTCAGAGAAATTGCCTTCAGCGTTCATTGATCATCTTCTAGTTTAATTTGTAATTGTGAAATCAGTCAGCAAACATTTGGGGGCCCTCAGGGGCCCTGATCTGGGCCTGTAACCTCTGAGAAGTCTCAGGCATGGATCAGCCTCTCAAAAGAGCTCACAATGCGAAGGGGGGCGGGTTGAACAAATGA
>NW_028087922.1:0-587 GCF_014824575.4 Sturnira hondurensis | reverse complement strand
CGGCTGTGGGCAGAGGGGAGCCATCAGAGGTTGTGCCCGGCAGGGTGCTGGGGCGGGGTGACTGTGAGCATCTCGGTCTCGAAGCAGGGTGACCGGGTCTGCAGCTGGACGAGGCCTGGGCACTCCTGAGTGCCCCGGGCGGGGCCTCACCCCCCCCCGCCCCCGGGAGCCGCAGGGAGATTCCAGACGTCGTCTCTTTCTAAAGTGATGTCCCTCCTCAGTGGTCGCCTCCCTTTCCTCCATTAGGCTCTGGGGCGCCCCGGGGTGCTGACTCCACTCCACTCATTCCGGCATCCCCCATCCGTCTCTGCGGCCCCTTTTCCACGATGACAGGGAGGCAAGCCTAAGGTGTCACGTAAAAGCCCCGGGGGGACCTTGTCACATCTGAGCCAGCATCCACAGGGTGCACACAGGATCAGACCCCTGTGCTTGGAGCTTTGGGGGTCCCGTCCGTGGCTCCAGGGGCATCACAGAGACCTACCCTGCGGTGGCTTCCAGTGGGGACGGCCTTTATCTGCTGGTGCAGCCCCTGCCCTCGGGGAGGCAGGTGGAGAGCCTGAGACCCCTGAAGCCCTCAGCCCCAGGGA
>NW_028087921.1:0-770 GCF_014824575.4 Sturnira hondurensis | reverse complement strand
TATAACACTGAAGATTTAGTCCTTTAATGTGTGTTGTATTAACATGTGACATGGAGGGTGAGCAGAGAGCAAACAGGGTTATGTTTCTTCATTTCCAATACCCACCACAATCACTCCTGATAGTGGAGAGCAGGTCCTGAGAGCACTCAATACAAGTTAATCGTTTTAGGAGTTGATCAAATACAGTAGAGCAGGAATATTGACATCCTTCATTTTTGCAGCTACAACTCCAGACCTTCTCATAAAACTCACAGAGGCTGTCTTGTCTTGATCCCAATTCTGGATCACCATCACTGACATAAATGCCACTATATTCTCAGTTACACGTGGTAATTATACTGTTACCTCATGAGCCAATAGTCCACAATCTCAAGATGCACACTTTCTATTATCAGAAACCTGGAGCTTCAAGTGGGGGATGGGGACAGGGGACAACCACATGTGCTGCTCATCAGGGCAGGACAGGACTGATGGCAACAGTGTGCATGGAGAGGAGGTGATGGAGACAGTGGGGAGATGACCCAGGAAACTCAGTAGCTGTTGAAAAGATCCAAGGCCTTACTGAGGAATAGCACATGTCCACATTCTATTGAGAACAAAATTCTCCTGGAATTATATACAACTCATTTTTCATTTGGTCATCAATCGGATGGAAAACATGAGACCCAGAAATAGAAACTGAGTTTTTCAGATTCACACATTTATCAGAAACTGGCATCAAATGTTAAATCCCTTGATTTTATTTCAAAAAGAGAAATACTAGAGAAAGT
>NW_028087920.1:0-559 GCF_014824575.4 Sturnira hondurensis | reverse complement strand
CCGAGTCCTTTTGTCCATTGAATGGCTCATCTGCATCATGAATTACTACAAAGATTTGAAGTCATAATGTGTCTATTTATGAATTATTTTTGCAGTATTGGGCATTGGCTCAGGGTCTTCATTTAGCAAAACCATATAGAGAAGTGTCCAAATCCATGGCTATTCCAAACAATCTATCTGGGATCAAATTCTAATTGTGCCATTTTGGTGGCTATTTGGAAGGGCCTCCTCAGAGAGTAGAGCCTCCTCTTCATTCAGATATGAAGGTTAGTTTGTAGGGAATTTATTACAGAGTGCTCTTAGTGGGGCTTAGGAAAAGAAGCCCGACTGAGCAGAAATGGAACTAGAGTTGTGTGGACTCTTATCAGAGCCAACCTCATGAGGATAGCTGAAGCAGGATGCTCAGAGTTATCTGAAGCTGGAGAAAAAAGGACACAAAAGCTTTGGTAACCCTGCATCTATCAATCACTGGTAGCAGACTACTGCCTGGGAAGGGTGCCACGGATTTGGACGATGTGGCTGTCTCCCCTTAATGGGGCTGAGAGCCAAGGGCATTTAG
>NW_028087919.1:0-878 GCF_014824575.4 Sturnira hondurensis | reverse complement strand
TATGTACCCAACATTCTGATTAAAAATGTGTTTGGTCAGAAGGAATAGACTAGGCCACAGAAATCTTATCTACTTGTTTGGTTGGTACCTGTTGATTTTCCTAACATTTTTATATTTCCAACCAAACTTTTGTAATGCAGTTGATCGGGCATCATTCTTTCCTTCTTCTCATGGCACTGTAACATGAGCCATTCCACCATAACTGTGCTGTTGAGAAACTTACATACTAGCTGGAGGGCAACATGTTTAGACCTGACTTTCAAGTTCCAAGAATTGTCATCAATGATACTTTTATAGATCATTTAGAATAGAATTGTATTTTATATAAAATACTTAAAACAACTTAATGTATAAAACAGTTCAGTTTAGAGTTTTCATAGCATAAAATATTTGAAAAGTAAAGACAATTATCTTGAAAAACAGCAAATCATGATTTAAAGTTAACTGTGATTTGCCATTGACATGCTCAGAATAGGAGAACTTAATATTTTTTGTTAATTTTGTATCTGATTTCACAGAATATTTTCTCCTGTAATGTCTAACTCTTAAAAATATATAACAACTTAGAAATTTCAATAAGTCATAGTTTGGCAGAAGATATAGAATTACTCTTTTCACTGATTTACTTAATTTTAGCTACAAGTTATTAAAATATTTTAACAGCTTCCGTGGCACTTACATTCAAAAGCAGAACATAATTTTTGCTCCAAAACAAAAATATTTTTAAATTCTTTACTTTTGTAACAATCCCCTTCCTTCCTTCCTTCCCTCCTTCTTCCCTTCATTTCTCCTTCTTTTTTGGCTTTGTGCTCTTTGTTTTCTTTTTATTTCTCCTTTTATTTCTTTTTTCTGTTTTAATTTCTTTTAAAAAGTGACAT
>NW_028087918.1:0-2670 GCF_014824575.4 Sturnira hondurensis | reverse complement strand
CTATAGGTAAGAGAGGAGATGAGGCCATGAGGATGGGGGAGGACGAAGTGAACTGGAGAATGATGTACAAAGAACGAATTTTTACTTTGTTGTATGTTGGCTGCGTGGAGGTAAAGGGGAGAGGGAGGAGTCTAATGTGGAGGATAGATAGTGTCATTTACTGTTTTGGAGATGCAGATCAGGAGCAGGTGTGAGGCAGAGAATAAGTTCAGCTTTGGACATGGTGAACTAGGTACAGTTCTTGTTCTCAGGGATTTCTTAGTGAAAGACCAGGCCTGAATAAATTGAAGTCCTCAATGATATTATTAGTATTAAGTAGTAATGATTAGTGATAATATATTACTTTAGGTTGAGATTTGGTAATACTTTTTAGAAGAGATGTTATTGAACTGGGTCTTGTGGGATGAGTTCACCAAGTAGGTTAAAAGAGGAGGAAAGTTCAAGCAGAGAGAACCACAATCCAAGTCTTGGACATGTGAGATGGAGGAAACAGAACAAACATCTTTGGCAGCTACATCCTGTCCCCTCCACCAACCTCATCACACAATGTTCTATCCTCTACTCTCCAGCCTGACTCAAAACTCTCAGGAAAAACTTGGCTGGTGCTCAGAAGTGTGCCAGAAATTTCTGACCTGGTTCCAAATGAGAACCTTTTTTTTTATAGCAAATTCACATAACATAAAATTAAGCATTTTAAAGCAATTACTGTTCAGTTACCTTTAGAACATTTACAGTACCACGAAATGACCCTCTCCAACTAGTTCCTAAACATTTTCACCTAAAGGTCTTGAGTGAGTGTTCTTGTTTTAAAATGCAAATAATACTTCTAGTATTGTCATTCATTGAGCACATTACCTAACTGTGTAAAGTTTTCATGGGCACGGTCCTATTAAACTCTTCACAACATGTCTATGAGGTTGACTTTATCATTCCCATTTCATAGTTGAGTTAAGTAATGCCCGAAGAGTGGGAAATAAGTTGCTTTGAGTTGTACAGTCAAGGGTAGAGCCTGACATGTCCTTGTGTGACTCTGAATTTCACACCCTCCACCCATACTACCGACTGCCAAGCCCTACCTTTTTTCTTTATGAAATATAAGGAAACTCTCCCTGACATTCTGTTGTTCTTGAAAAGCTTCCCTATAAGCCTGATACAAAAGATTCTAAAAAATTTTAAATCCTCTTAATTGGAAGCAAACTTGGCCTTCTATCATTTCTTGGAACATTAACTGATGACCTGCTTAACCAGTGCTACTGCCCAGGCCACTGGCANCAAGTGAGTTGGGAGAGCAAGGAACTGAAGAATTGTGGTCAGAGTGAAAAGTTTGTCTTTCAGACTGCGTGGTGATTAGGATTATGGTGAGACTGTTGGAGTCTTGGCTAAAATGGAGTGAAGGGGAGAGCCAAAGAAGACAAGAAAGTCAAGGTACTTTCTAATTGTTTGGACAACAAATGTCCATGACCACTGAAGTGCTTCTTTCCCATGAAAATGGCAGGACTTAAGGGTGGAGGGGGGAAGTTTGGTAGATGATAACAGGGATGGAAGAGACAGACTGAAAGGAGAAAGAATTTTTGTATGAGAGTGGAGGAGTCATATATACTCTAGAAGTGGTCTGAGGAATTTTTGATTCTGGTAATGACTGAGTAACTCCTGTTGAATCAAGTATCCTAAAAATAACAGCCATAAACTTAGAATAAAACATTTTAAAAAACCAATACCCTGAAATTACCAGTGAATGAACAAAAACAAGTGGATACTAAAGGGGGTTAGAAGAATGGAATTCCCTGCGTATTACAGTTTTTGTCCTAAAGGCAGGCATGGGACAGTGCCTTGCAGATCGTTAAAACCTAAATAAAAACTTTGTGGTTTTTTTTACTTGAAGAACCAGGGAACAGAGTTCAGGGTGATTATAGCAGTGGGTGGTACTGATGGTAGAATCTCAAAATTGAGAGAGCCAGGGGTGGGGAGATGCTGGGAGCCCTCGATTCTGTGTGTGAACTCTGTCCAAATCTCTTTTTCTTAAGTTTCATTTTATTTATTTACTGATTTATTGTTGTTTAATTACAGTTTTCTTCATTTCCTGCCTCCGTTTTTCTTACCCTACCCATCTCCATATCCTACTCTTGATCCTACTCCCCTTTTGGATTTGTCCATGTGTCCTTTATACTGATAATTGAACTACCAATATGCTAGAAAACTCCACAGTGCCAGATAAGGCCAAAGAACTGGAATGAGATTTCAGAGTTGAGCATTTGAATTTCGTCAAGTCAACTGCTCCCAGAAAAAAAACAAAACAAAAATCAGTATTCTTCAAAAGAATATAACAAAATCCAGAGTCTCTATAAGGTATTACTTGTAATATTGTGGATAAAAGTTAAAATTTCCAGGCATATGGAGATATAGAAAATTTGGAAGCCCTGGCTGGTGTAGCTCAGTGGAGTGAGCGCAGGCCTGCGAACCAGAGGATCCTGGTTCGATTCCCAGTCAGGGCAAATGCCTGGGTTGCAGGCAGGTTCCCTGCAGGCCAACTCCCAGCAGGGGATGCACGAAAGGCAACCATACATTGATGTTTCTCTCCCTCTCTCCTTCCCCTCTAAAGATAAATAAATAAAATATTAAAAAAAAAAGAAAATTTGACCATAATCAAGAGAAAAAAAATAATTGATGGAG
>NW_028087917.1:0-651 GCF_014824575.4 Sturnira hondurensis | reverse complement strand
TAATGAATGACCTGAAAAAGTCTGCTTATCACTAGTCCTCTTACACCCAAATGCTTGTTATTCTAGTTGAGAAAGTTTTACTATTGTTTGTCGTCTCCTATACTGATCTGTATGTTCCTTGAGGATGGGAATTGCTAGTACTTAGCTCAGTTAAGTCCACCAGTAATAGAAGAAACTCTCTCCAATTCCCTAGTTTACTCCATTGGCTCTCAAGTTCAGTTAATTAAATCAAATTATTCCGTGGGAATCATTTTACTATATATGTATAACAAATCATCACACTCTATACCTTAAACTCACAGTGTTATATGTCAATTATATCTCAATATAGCTGAAAAAGATGAAAAATTTATTTTTAGCCTTATTACTTTGAACAGAGTCACAAAGAAGCTAGACTTTAAGGCTTCCATTGTGTCCTTTTCAAATGGCTGAAGTCCTTTTAATATTCCAAAGCAATAATTTAAATTTATATTCTGAAATCCAAATTAAACCTTCGAGGCGACATTTCTTCTAACCAATAGGTCTAAAAACCTTTACACACTGGGCAGGTGGTGGTGGTGGTGGGGACTTTATTCTTTGAAAAGTCCCAAGACTTCTTATAAAGTTTGCTTTAAACCATATACTTAAGCTGATTTCTAAATGTGGTTAGAG
>NW_028087916.1:0-1177 GCF_014824575.4 Sturnira hondurensis | reverse complement strand
AGAGAGGCGCACACACACACACACACACACACACACACACACACACACATCAATCAATTGCCTCCAGTTCATACCCTGAGCAAACACTCAACCTGCAACCTAGGTGTACTCCCTGTCCAGGAATCAAACATGCGACCTTTTAGTGCACGGGGCGATGCTCCAACCATCTGAGCCACACCAGCCCAGGTGGGTCCTATTGACAGTATCAAGCAAGGATTTACGGTGTATTAGAATCGATCAATTAGAAAATGGGTGGGAGACGGTTGCAGCCTGTTCCCTTGCTGTTGGAACGGGCATTGTGAGATCACCTGTGGGAGAGGCTACAACGATCCATGTGCTAAGGCATCAGTGCAGGCAATATCAATACTCTGTATGGATAGAGGTCATGCCCCATGGACATATTTAGACAGACATATGTGCGGAGACGTAAGGTATCATGCCCACATGTCTGTCCTTGCTCTCCCAGTGGACGAGGTCTTAGAGAAACAACACCCTGGTACCAAGCCCATTGGACATCCAGATTTGGGGTTCTAATACCATCCCCCAAGCACGTCCCCCCAGATTTGGGGAGATGCGGTGAAATTACAGACAGATGTCTCCACGCCCAGCCATTCCGTCTCTTGTCTATACTCCCTAGAAAAACCCCCGATGGGTGCACAAAGGGGAGGGTTGGGGATGGAACCTTTGTTTGATTTTAAGAAAAAAAAATATTGCAAATTCCATAAGAATCTCCGATGCAAATTGCTGCTTGCTGTTGGGACCAGGGAGTGCTTTGCAACAGTTAACATGGAATCAGGTGCATGGGCATCTGCGCAGTGGAGTGAAAAATGGTAATTTTTGCAAAATGGTGCTTGTCGGAATCTAATCATTACAGGGGAATGTGTGCCTAGTCGGTATATGAAAGTCCACACAAATGACTCTACTGAGTGACTCTCTTCTGAGTTTCTTCCCTGGGAAGATCGTTTGATGTTATATTTTTCTTTTTTAAAAAAATGCTCTGAAAAAGGTATCTCGAAGCAAATCGTGAGTTATGCTTTGGGAGTTAGTGGCTGGTCCAAAGGGGCACTGTTTCTTCTTTTTAGTATTTTTCTGTGATTTCTATGTGAATTAAGCTTTGAAATGAGGAAAAGGCAGTGGGCAAAGAGTGGATGGGGCCACCCGGGAGGGCGAGGAGAGC
>NW_028087915.1:0-3897 GCF_014824575.4 Sturnira hondurensis | reverse complement strand
AGTTATCGGCTCTGGGACTTTGAGTTCCTCTTGCGCCATCTTTTGGGCTGTTTGCGCCTGTTAAGTAGCAGGATCGGAGCCCTAGGTTTTCACCAGAGCAGGGCAGCTAAGTCGCTGGGCTGTGACGTTGTATGTGGGGGCGGGGTCAAAGAGGTACAATGGCTTCCCTCTGCCGCCTGCTGCCGCGACCCCCACTGGCACCGCAGCCACCACTGTCACCAGGCCCACGCGTTTCGTTCCACTGCACTCGAGTGTGCCACCACTGTCAGCCCTCCACCACTGGGTTCGTCCCCTGGGGCCTGCGTGGTCCGTCTCAGTGTGTGCGAATGTGCGACCTCGGTCAGTCTGCCCCGCACCCCAACTGGCTTTGGGCTGCCCGCGCGCCTAGTGCCTAGGTCGGGGGATCTGTCCTGCCCGACCCAGCTCCGCTGCTGGTTCCGCGTCTCTTACCGTCCCCGTTGAACGGTTCGTAGCTGTCGGACTTCCGTATAATTCCGTTTTCTGGTCTTTGGGTATGTCCTAGTTCTCCAAAACTTTTGTTGTAGTCAAACTTGGTTGTGGGAGAAGGCACAGTGTTTCCACCTATGCCTCCATCTTGGCGGAAGTCCTCCGGAATTTTTTTAAAAGATTTTATTTATTTATTTATCTTTAGAAGGGAAGGAGAGAGGGAGAGAAACATCAATGTATGGTTGCCTTTTGTGCATCCCCTGCTGGGAGTTGGCCTGCAGGGAACCGGCCTGCAACCCAGGCATGTGCCCTGACTGGGAATTGAACTGCGATCCTCTGGTTCACAGGCTCGCGCTCAATCCACTGAGCTACACCAGCCAGGGCCAGAAAATGGAATTTTTTTTGCATAGAAGTACCCAGAAAGAAGTTACATGCCCACACCTTTGATTGGGATGAGATTGGGATGTGTACTGTTGACTGTATAACAAAGATAATAAAGAGGGTAAAGGGTGCCACTATAGATTGATTGATAACTCTCTTTTTCTTTGCTTCACAGGCCCATGCTCAATCCACTGAGCTACACCAACCAGGGCTTCTCTTTTTCTTGATTTTTTTTTTTTGCTTCCTAATTTAATCCTAAATTATAAGGCATTTAAGTGAATTTACTTTTTCTTTTGGTAATTTTTAGAAAAATAGATGTATTATTTATGACATATAGATCATTGGAAATTGATTTCTTGCTCTATTAGATGCTATTTCCTTCTGCCTAGCTGAGTTGAGACTGTGGCTCAATTCTTTGTGTAAAGAAAATTTATCATGAGAAGTGGTATTATGTGATGAATTTAAATGGAAAGAAGAGAATTTACATATAGATTGATGCTTATGTATTTAGCTTGATATCTTGACTCTTCCATGACATAAAATTTTTGGCTGCTGCGAATAGAACAGTGAGTCTGTATCAAATGGGTGATGTGACAACAAAATGTTTTCTAAAGAGCTTGAGCCCTGGCTGGTGTAGCTCAGTGGATTGAGTGCTGGCCTATGAATCAATGAGCTGACAGTTCAATTCCCAATCAAGGCACAAGCCCAGGTTATAGGCCAGGTTCTCAATGGGGCACAGATGCAAGGCAACCACACATTGATGTTTCTCTCCCTCTCTTTCTGCCTCCCTTCTCTAATCTCTAGAAATAAATAAATAAAATATATTTTTTAAAGAGCTTGTGATAGTTTGTGAGCAACATCATTTCATTTGTTAGGTAGGTCTATTACACAGATATATTTAATCAAAATCTCTCACATTCTTTGAAACAGCATTATATTATATTGAAATATGAAATGTTAACTAAATAANAGTGCTGGCCTATGAATCAATGAGCTGACAGTTCAATTCCCAATCAAGGCACAAGCCCAGGTTATAGGCCAGGTTCTCAATGGGGCACAGATGCAAGGCAACCACACATTGATGTTTCTCTCCCTCTCTTTCTGCCTCCCTTCTCTAATCTCTAGAAATAAATAAATAAAATATATTTTTTAAAGAGCTTGTGATAGTTTGTGAGCAACATCATTTCATTTGTTAGGTAGGTCTATTACACAGATATATTTAATCAAAATCTCACATTCTTTGAAACAGCATTATATTATATTGAAATATGAAATTACCATTTTATGGTCAAAATGGAAATGCTGTATTTTTGAAATCATAAGTTTTACTCAATCAAAATATGTAGTATTAGGATTTCTGCCATGCCCAACTTGGAGAACAGGTACCAGATATTCTCCCACTTGAAATTAACATCCAACAATTAACATCCCAGTGTCAGAAAAATATTATATATTTCGTTTTTATAAATTTTTACATTTTTAGATTATATGTATAAGTTCAAAGGCACCAGTTACTATGTTTTAATTGGAGATTTTTTTTAGAGTTCTAGTCCATGAGAAAAAGATTTTGCAAATGTACATATAGCAATTTTGTAGCTTAATTCATTTAACTTTGCTATGGTCAGTTTGTGACACATGTAGTTGAGTGTTGTCATGAAAATGTGTAGGTCCATGTCTGTTAACCAATGCATGTGCTTTAGGATTGATTTTTAATGCATAATTTCAATTTCTTGGTAACATGCTATTGCTGTTGTCTTATCTGAAGTGAAAAATGGAATAATGAATTATCATTTTTGTAGATCAACATATAGTCACTGTACTTTTGGGGATTGCATTAATGGTTTCTCACATGTTTGGGAGGTTTTCCAGCATCCAGTCATTGTCCAAATCACTTTTGATTGTCAAGTTATGATTTCCAAAAATGGTTTTCTGTTGTTTTCAATCTAAAGTGATATCCATACCTCCACTGTCTGAATTTTTGATCACTTGTCAATTGGTGTACCAACTTGTATAATTTCTTTCTTTCTCCTTGTTTAAACTAGGTTTCAAAGAAACTCATACCTGAAATACCTAAGTTGGTTCCAAGACCTCAGATTGTTGTCTGTGGATTAGCTTCTGCTGTCTCTTAATTGACTTTGGTTTAAGATGGATTTGGGTCTCTTTTAAGGTTCATTTTAAAAAATTATCCTTATTTTAAAAATTGAGACATAAGTCATGCAACATAAAACTCACACTTTTGAAATGTACAATTTAGTAGGTTTTAATATATTCATAAAGTTGTGCATCTGTCACCATTATCTAATTCTAGAACATTTTTATCACCTGAAAAGAAACCCCTTATAAGGATAATTTTTTAAATTAAGGTACTGGGAATAAAATTTTTTTGATCATTACCAAATAATCCTTGAGCAGCAGAGCCCTCTCTGAAGGCCAAATTGCTATTTCTACCTGCCTCGTTTTTCATAAAACCAAGGCTACTATAAGCAAGAAAGAAGGATACTACATAATGATTCAGGGAACAATCCAACAGGAGGATATCACCCTAGTAAACATTTATGCATCGAAAATAGGAGCACCTAAATATATAAAGCAAATCTTGATGGACATAAAGGGAGAGATAGACAGAAATACAGTCATAGTTGGGAATTTTAACACCCCATTGACTTCAGTGGATAGATCTTCCAGTCAGAAAATCAATAAGGAGAGAGTGGCCTTAAATGGCACATTAGATCTAATGGATTTAATCAGTATATTCAGAACATTTCGCCCCAAAGCAGTAGAATATACATTCTTTTCAAGTGCACATGGAGCATTTTTTAGGAGAGACCACATGTTAGGACACAAAACAAGTCTCAATAAATTTAAAAAGATTGAAATCACATCAAGCATCTTTGACCACAATGCTATGAAACTAAATTCAAACACAAGAACAATGAAAAAAAACACAAAGACATGGAAACTAAATAACATGTTAATGGGTCGACAATGAGATCAAGGAAGAAATCCAAAGATACCTTGAAACAAATGAAATTGAGGACACTACAACTCAAAATATATGGGGCCCTGAGA
>NW_028087914.1:0-1578 GCF_014824575.4 Sturnira hondurensis | reverse complement strand
CCTCTTTCCATACAATATTTTTATTTCAAATATGGTTCTCTCCCTAGCTACAGTTTCTTCCCATTCTACACTCTTTCTGTTTCTCGACTGTACAGAAACTCAAAACAAATTCTCTTCTCAAAGGTCATTTCGAATCCTTATTCCTGCCTCCTAAAATGACTCCATTATCTCTGAACCATTAACACAGTTTATCCTTTCCTCTCCCCCTTCTACGGCAGTGATGTGTAGAGCCTGTGCCCTGACAGGAGACTGGACATGCCTTCTGCACCTCAGAGAGGGAACTGACAGGGAAAAACCGGAGCAACAGGCAACATGCACATTTTGACACGTTCCACTGAGACGGGAATCATATCCTTCTCTCTCAGGCGCTCTCAAAGAGGGAGGAGTTTCATTTTTTCCTCCAATGGAGCTGGTGGGAGAGGCGGACATCCAGAGTCCGGTCTGCATGGGCTTTTGGGCTCCAAGAGAAGGCATGGGAGTGCTCTGGAGAAGCCTTCCCCCTATTTCGGCCTGGACGCTCGCCCTTCCCGGGTCTCTTGTGTTTAGCGCGTGGGAAATTCCACAGCACGGCACTCACCGCAACGCCGTACTGCACCACAGAGTGGTACTGCTGGACCGGCACGCTCTCCTCCGAGTAGTAGGAGAAGCACTCTCCCACCGGCTGGTGCTCGACGTCACCGCTCGGGGTCTGAAAAGGAACAGTTGGCTACTGAAAGGGAAGGCAGCAGGAATCTTTCACCCATTCTGTCGGCCAGGTAAAGTCACACCGAGCAACCTGGTACACACTGTATCGTGACAAGGGGACAGTGCTCTCAGTCTCCCTGCTGAAGCCACGGCAGTTGTCATCAGGAGCACCTCTCACCAAAGAGAGAGGCTGAGTCCCTCTGGAAAATTATGGGCGTTACACCCGTTAGCAGGGAATCCCACGAGGACACAGCCACTCATCTGCCCACTGCACAAAGGTGGTCTATTGTCTGTGAGGTGAAAGTGTACAGGAAACGCCCATCATTTTCCTCGGGTCCCATTTGGCTGTGGGATGCCCTGTGCCTACTAGAGTGCTGATGTGGACAGGTGGGGCAGAACAAGGACACTGGGCAAGCCTACTGCAGCTGACAGTCGGCACTGGGAGGAAAATCCAAACAGGGCGCAAAGGGTTAAGCGTTCCCGTGTTCTACAGTGAAGTGGAACAGAAATCTTTCCCTCAGATTGGTTGAAACTTGTGAGGAGCGTCTTTCTCCTGTCCACTGAGGCTGACTCCTATCTGCGTAAGATTTTCCCTCAGTGTGTGAAAAGGCCTGGGGCAGCTCTGAGGAAGCCATGCCCCTACTTCCGCTCAAATCCTTGGCCTTCTCTGCTCTTCCTGGCTCCCTGGGTGTGGAGGTGGCCCCACCGGATCTGTCACCTCAGACCTGTCCTGAACAGTAGTGTGGGAGTGGAGAACTAGAAAACCCTGTCTGGGCAGCAGGAGTAGAGGGCCTGATATACCGGCTCTCGGATGCCATCACGCCTTGCGCTCTGAAAGGGTCCATCTACAGACTGAGGGGGCAGGCCTCAGGAAGTTTTCGCCCATTCTCTGGT
>NW_028087913.1:0-520 GCF_014824575.4 Sturnira hondurensis | reverse complement strand
TCTCAGGGCTTAGCTGTACACGTGCCCCACTTCTCCAGAAGTAGTTAGCCTGGTCTGAATCCTCTCCCTGGGAGCGTGTGAGTGTGTGCAAGTGTGTGTGAGTGTGAATGTATAGGGTGAATGTGGAGTATGTGTTAGAGTGTGTATGTGTGTGGGTGTGTGTGTGAGAGGAAGAGCAAGGTTGACAGAGGAGTCGGCCTGCCTCCGTTCTGTGCCCGCCCCCTGTGAATGTGGCAGCCACAGCCAGGTTCTCTTGCCATGTGATGGGACACCCAGAGAGGAAATGGGCAAAGGTGTTCCTTAGAGAGGAGCACAGGTGGAGGCCCAGGGGACTTCTGCTGGCCTTTGGCCTCACTGCTTCACTGTCCTCAGCTTCGGTGAGCCTCTGAGCCAGCGGGCTGGGAGGCTCTGTTGCTCGTGACACGAAGCATGCCCACAGTCTCCTGGGTTATATACCTTCGTGTCCCCTACTGGCCTCTTGCTTAGGACTGGGTTTGTGGGTCATGCTCAACTGTGGGCT
>NW_028087912.1:0-510 GCF_014824575.4 Sturnira hondurensis | reverse complement strand
GTCCTGAGAGGGAAGTTCATAGCAATACAGGCTCACCTAAAGAGGATAGAAATATTTCAAACAAGCAACCTAACCCAACGCCTGCAAGAACTCGAGGAACAACAACAAAGACAGCCCAGAGCCAGTAGAAGGAAGGAAATAACCAAGATCAGAGCAGAATTAAATGACACAAAGACTAAAAGCACAATTCTAAACATCAATGAATCCAGGAGTTGGTTTTTTGAAAAGATAAACAAAATAGACAAACCTTTAAGTAGGCTCATCAGGAAAAGAAGAGAGAGGACCCAAATAAACACAATCAGAAATGAAAGAGGAGAGATTACAACTCTCCACAGACACAGAAGGGATTGTAAGAAACTACTATGCGGAACTGTATGCCAAGAGGTTTGAAAACCTAGGGGAAATGGACAAATTTCTAGAAAAATATAATCTTCGAAAACTCAATGAAACAGAAGCACAAAACCTGAACAGGCCAATAACAGCAAATGAAATTGAAGAAGTAATCAAAAA
>NW_028087911.1:0-806 GCF_014824575.4 Sturnira hondurensis | reverse complement strand
GCTCTGGGACTTTGAGTTCTTCTTGCGCCATCTTTTGGGCTGTTCGTGCCTATTCCGTAGCAGGATTGGAGCCCTAAGGTGTTCACTAGAGCAGGGCAACTCAGTTGCTGGGTTGTGACAACGTATGTGGGGGCGGGGTCAAAGAGGAACTATGGTGTCCCGTCTGCCGCCTGCCGCCGCGGCCCCCACCGGTGCCGCAGCGGCCCCCACCGGTGCCGCAGCCACCACCGTCACTGGGTCCACGCATTTCATTCCACTGGGTCCACACATTTCATTCCACTGCACTTGAGTGTGCCACCGCCGTCAGCCCTCTACCACTGGGACCTGCGTGGTCCGTCTCACTGTGCGCGAATGTGCGACCGCAGTCAGTCTGCCCCACACCCCGACTGGTTCCGGGCTGCCTGCACGCTTAGGTCGGGGGATCTGTCCTGCCCGACCCAGCTCCGCTGCTGGTTCCGTTCCTCTTACCATCCCCGTTGAACGGTTCATAGTTGTCGGACTTCCGTATAATTCAATTTTCTGTTCTTTGGCTGTGTCTTTGTTCTCCAAACCTTTGTTGTATTCAAACTTGGCTGTGGGAGAAGGCACAGTGTTTCCACCTATGCCTCCATTTTGGTGGAAGTCGCCCATTTCTATCGCTTTAAACCACCAAGTTAGTAGTAATTTCTGCAGCCTTAGGAAACTAATACACCAGAGTACCACCTAAAACCATCCCCTGTCCCACCAGAGGGATGCATATAACCCTGAGGCACATGCGGGGCTGGGTGTTCCATGATGGCCCTTTTCAGCCCTGTGGTGATTGGGTG
>NW_028087910.1:0-992 GCF_014824575.4 Sturnira hondurensis | reverse complement strand
AGAAATGCCTCTGGTAATACCACATCCTATTTCTGACATCATTAATTCTTCCGGAAAGTCATGGAGTGAGCAATTTGGGTCCTAGGAAAGTACCAGGAAGGTGGTCCCTATAGAATCAGGCTCAGATTGTCTGCTGGAATTATAAATTATCTCTAACATCTAGGCTTTCTCAATGCGCTTGTTGCCTCAGTTTCTTAAATAAATTTTAGGATATGGTTCGGATTAGTTGTTGATGAAGCCAGTGGGTCTGCAGGGAGATACTGCTACACAGATGGACCCAGATGGAAATGAGAGGTCTGTCCTTCCTTCCTTCCTTCCCTCCTTCCTTCCTTTTTCTTCCTCCCTTTTTCTTTCTTTCTTTCATCACATATTTATTGAGTGGCTACTATGTGGGAGGCATTCTGTTAAGCACTGGGAATAATTTAGTGAATAAAACATAATTTGTTACTAACCTTAGAGTGTTCAAAGTCTGATAATATTTGAGTATTTTGATTTCTATATTATTATTAATGAAAGATAGAGATAATTGGTTAGATATAAGTCCTGTATAGTAATACACTGTATGCAATGATTATTTTGTGTTCCACTGGTCATTATTCCAAGTTTTAATTTATCTTCTTTAATTAAAAAGCATAAATTAGCACATCATGTTGTTTATATCAAATCATGCAGTTGAGTTCTTGGATTTTTTTTGATTCATAATTACCATTCAGTCCTCCCTCCACGGGTTTTCAGATATTTCCTGAGTGCCTCCTAAGTGTCAGGCTCTCTGCTGGCTTTAGGCCTGTAGCCACGAAGCAGGCCATCACAACTCTCTCTCTTTGGTTATCTGATGATAACCAAAAAGTTCCTTAAGTAATCACACACAGTAATCGGATTTCCTGCTTTTAATATCTCGAAAGGAGAAGCGTGAGAGACATAGAAAGGTGTAGGTGGTAAACTTAACCTACCCTAGGCTGCAGGGTGGGGCGTGGGTCAAGAAAGTCTTCCTT
>NW_028087909.1:0-618 GCF_014824575.4 Sturnira hondurensis | reverse complement strand
AATGGTAAGATAATATTTTATTTTATAAGTTTTGTTTTATAAGTTTATTTTGCATAGGCTTGTTTAAAACATTTTTAAAACTCCACATTTTATCTGACTGTAGGCAAAATAAATTTTTAATTGAATTTATTTGGGTGACATCGGTTAATAAAATTGCATAGGTTTCAGGCATAAAATTCTACAATGCATGTTGTATTGTGTGTTTACCACCCTGGTCAAATCTCCTTCCATCAACATTTATCCCTCCTTCACCCTCTTCTCCCTCCCCCACCCCCCCTTTCCTCCATCCATCACCATACCATTGTCTGTGCCCAAGCGTCTTTCTTGTTTGATACATCTGCTGTGTTATTTCACCTTGCTTGGGCTCCTGACTGGTTACCTCATTAACTTCAGTGAGTCATTTCTTTTGAAAAATTGGGACACCAAAATAATATATTCCCCAAATGCAAGTTGAAATTAATGCATACAAATGATGACCTGTTGCTTTATTTTAATATCTACATAGTTTATAAGACGCTTCAACCCAGTTGAGTTTTAGGAAAGCAGTTCTTTCTTCATTTCCCTGAAGTTGTTCTCTAAGCTGAAAATCTACAAAGTGAACATTTGAAGGCATTTGAA
>NW_028087908.1:0-1420 GCF_014824575.4 Sturnira hondurensis | reverse complement strand
TGCAGAGCTGGTCGGGTTGTAGACGGGGACCCTTAGTTGATAGCTGTGGGGATGTCCTTAGAAAGAGGGGAACAGAGGGAGAAAGAGAAAAAGAAATATTGGCATGAGAGAGAAGCACTGATTGGTCAGTGCACCTCCCACTTTTCATATGAAAGCACTGATTGGTCAAAGCACCTCCCACTTTCCATATGAACTCAGACATGACCAACCCACAACCCAGGCATGTGCCCTGACCCAGAATCCAACTGAAGCATTGGGTTTGCAGGATGACACCCAACAACTGAGGCACACAGACCAGGGCCTTGACTGCCTCCTGTGCACAGAACCCTTTCTGACCCTGACCCGGCCCTGCTCTGACCCCTGGGTGTGCTACACAGCTGGCTGGGCCTGGAGGGACCCACCTCCTGCTGCTGCCACCACTCTCCTCGGCCCAGGGCCCATAGAATGCCACTGCTTCCTGTTTCAGACCCAAGTGAGGGGCAGTTTTCTAGACCTACAGGCCACCCCTCCCCTCACCCACTGACCAGCCCTGGTTGCTAGGCACCTGTTCACCATGGAGACAGAACACGCCTTGGGGTTCTGAGCAGTTATTTGTGCCCACAGGACACTGGCAGTCGGTGGCAGAGCTGCGAGCCTGGCCAGCCATGGAGGGCCTGGTGCCTGCCACAGCCACAGCCAACCCGTCCACCTTCCAGCTCATCCTGGAGCACCTGTGCGCGATTCTGCTGCTGATTTCTGAGAGTTTGGGACATGTCCCAGCTCTCGCTGTGCTCCTCTCTGTGATCCTGGTGGGCACTCTGGTGGTGGTGTCTTTGATGGTAAAGAGACGACACACATCAAGAAGTGTGAAGGTGCGAAAGAAACCGTGTCCTTCCCGTGATGAAGTCTGTGCAAGACACAGTGAGAATACCGGACCAATGACAGAAGCTGATGACACCCCCAAGCCACCTGGGGTGGAGGCCAGTCCTCTCTGGTTACAGACCTTGTGCTTGAAGGCCCTGAACGAGCACCTGAGCAGGATGTCATCCCTTCGGGACCTGGCTGACTTAGTGAGAACTGTGCGCAGGACCCAGCCTCCTGGACATTCCTGTGTGACTGATGAGAAGGCCGTCACCAAAGCACCGGGGACTGGCGGAGAACAACTTCAGGAGAACATGCCAGGTGACTTGAACAAAAACACTCGTCATCCCGAAAGTCCAGAGGTGCGCTAAGAAGAAACTGTGGGGTGGAAGCAGGACGTCCAAGATAAAGAGGAAGAGAAACAAGGTCCGGAGCCATCGATGGCACCAGTGGAGCGGGACCTGCAAGGTACAGTCAGCCAGTCCCTGTCCCTGGGGGGAGGCCCACTGCAGACCAGCCCCAGGCCCCAGGTCCTTAGAGGTCACCTGGCTCAGGTCAAGTCCCAGGTAGAGAGACAGAG
>NW_028087907.1:0-1233 GCF_014824575.4 Sturnira hondurensis | reverse complement strand
TTCTTCCAATCCATGAACACGGTATATGTTTCCATTTGTTTGTGTCTTCCTTAAATGCTTTCTTCAATGTTGTGTAGTTTTCTGCATACAGGTCTTTTACCTCCTTGGTTAGATTTATTCCCAGATATTTTATTTTTGTTTTTGCTATATCGAATGGGATTTTTTTCTTAATTTCTGCTTCTGCTGTTTCATTGCTGGTATACAAAAATGCCTTTGATTTCTGGATATTGACTTTGTATCCCGCTGTTTTGCCAAATTCATTTATTAGTTTGAGCAGTTTTTTGCTAGAGTCTATAGGATTTTCCATGTACACTATCATGTCATCTGCAAACAATGACAGTTTTGTTTCCTCCTTTCCAATTTGAATGCCTTTTATTTCCTTTTCTTGCCTAATCTCTGAGGCTAAAACTTCCAATACTATATTGAATAGAAGTGGTGAAAGTGGACTACCTTGTCTTGTTCCTGATCTTAGTGGAAAAGCTTTAGTGTTTGCCCATTGAGTATGATGTTGGCTGTAGGTTTTTCATATATGGCCTTTATTATATTGAGGAATGCTCCCTCTATTCCCACTTTGCTGAGTACCTTTATCATCAATGGGTGTTGTACCTTATCAAAAGCTTTTTCTGCATCTATCGATAGGACCATGTGGTTTTTGTCTGTGATTTTGTTTAAGTGGTGTATCACATTTACTGATTTGCAGATATTGAACCATCCTTGCATCCCTGGGATGAAACCCACTTGGTCGTGGTGTATGACCTTTTAGACGTATTGTTGGATGCGATTTGCCAATATTTTATTGAGGATTTTAGCATCTATGTTCATCAGCAATATTGGCCTGAAGTTTTCTTTCTTTCTTGTGTCTCTATCTGGTTTTGGAATTAGGATGATGCTGGCTTCATAAAAAGAGTTTGGCAGTTTCCCATAATTTTGGATTTTTTGGAATAGTCTGTGAACAATAGCGGTTAGCTCTTCCTTAAATGCTTTGTAGAATTCTCCTGTGAAAGCATCTGGTCCAGGGCTTTTGTGTGATGGGAGTTTTTTTATTACTGCTTCAGTTTCATCTGCTGTTATTGGTCTGTTCAGGCTTTCTACTTCTTCTTCATCGAGTTTTCGAAGATTATATTTTTCTAGAAATTTGTCCACTTCACCCAGGTTATCAAATTACTTGGCATGCACTTCTGCATAGTAATTTCTTACAATCCCTTCTATTTCTGTGGTATCAGTTGTAATTTC
>NW_028087906.1:0-2264 GCF_014824575.4 Sturnira hondurensis | reverse complement strand
CTTCTCTGGGACTCTCTGGGCTTCCCAGACTTACTGAAAGTCTATTTCCTTCGCCCAATCGGGGAAGTTTTCCGTAATTATTTGTTCAAATAAGTTTTCAAATTCTTGCTGTTCTCCTTTCAGATCCCCTATAATTTGGATATTGGAACATTTCAGGTTGTCCCAGAGGTTTGTAAGAGTCCCTTCACTTTTTTGAATTCTTGTTTCTTCATTCTGTTCCAGTTAGATGTTTATTTCTTCCTTTTGTTCAAAATTGGTGATTTCTGTCCTGGTTTCCTTCCTGTCAGTATTGGTTCACTGAATATTTTGCTTTATTTCGTTGTGGGTATCTTTCATTTGTTCTTTCATTTTTCAACCAAGCTCAATCAGTTCTGTGAGCATTTTGATTACCAGGGCTTTAAATTCGCCATCAGATAGGTTGGTTGGCTATATCCTCATGGCTTAGCTGTCTGTTTGAGGTTTTGCACTCTTCTTTCATTTTGGCTCAATTTCTTTGTTTGGGGCCCCTGGTAAGTTGTAACGGGGGTGGGGCCTTAGGTATTCACCTGGGTGGGGCACACCTCCTTGCTGAGCTGGGGTGTTGCCTGTGGGGGAAGGGGCCAGAGAGGGAACAGTGCAGCTTGCCTGCTTATCTCTGCCCCACTTTCCAGTGATCTCTCTCATATGAGACTGGGGGTTTCTTTCACCGTGGCAACCTCCATATCCCCAGCCACCTTTGAATCTCAGTTTCTCCTTAAGTCAGCCCCTCCCAGGAAGCCTGTCACCTCACAGCAGCTAGTCCCACAACCATGGTCTCAGCCTCACTGTGGTTTCTCCCCATCTGCTGCCTCACTGGTCTGGTTGTTCTGTTTGATTGTTTCTTTAATTCCAGGGTTCTCAGAGTTTGATGCACTCTGATTTTTCTGGCACTTCTGGTTATTTTTTGATTTTGGATTGGTTGTGATCCTTTTTTGGGGGGGTTGTGTGAGGAAGCAAAGGGTTTCTACTTATGCCGCCATTTGGGCCAGAACTCTCAGAAAGATCATTTTCAAAGTACTGTTTCTACTAAGGTCATATTGCTTTCCCAGTACTGCAAAGTTGAAAAATTTTAAGTCAAATAATTGTAAGGCAGCGGCTATCTGTATAACTATTCTCACTTCAAGTTATAACTGGTCTAATTTAGTTAATGGAATGGTTAATAACTACAGAAGAACCCAAGAACCCAAGAACACAGTGGGCAGACTCTAGCCTTATTCAACAGCTTTTGCATGATAGATTTTTACTAAGATAGCTATAATGATACAATGGCACATTTGCCTCCGTAATTTCTAAACCACGGTTAATGCTTTCAAGTTTCCAGATTAAAAAAAAAATTTCTTTTCCATTAGCTAAATATTTATTCATTATTTCTCCAAAGTAGATGTTTTTCTGCCCTTTTCTCAAGGGTAATTAAGATTGAAGTTTATTGATAAAAATCAATATTTAGTCTATTTGTCCTTAGACTATAACTAGACCTGATGACATGTTCCAGGAAAAGGAAAAAAAATCTCTAATAATTAACATTTGATTTATAACTTTCTACCTAAGAGAAAACTAATGTCTCTTTAAAGAAAAACCCAAAATGCTGAGTATTGTGATTTAGTTACTCGCAAACTTAACAACTAGTGATTGAACATATTTAGTGTGCCAAGATTCTATTTTGTATACATTATTTTATTTAATATAATTTTTCCCTCCATTTTTAATGAACAAACTGAGACACAGAAATATGCAGTAGTTTTTCTAAATTCACAAAGCAGATGAAGTAAATGCATCAGGATTTGAAATCAGGTAGGCTGATTCCGGAGACCCCAGCTTAAGCTATACCACCTCCCCATTTATGATTCCCTAGGGTGTATTCATTTCATGATTTTTCTGTGTTTTCTTTTCATCGGGGTGCATAGGTTCTTTTGGATTGGTGCTTCAAGGTTCTTAGGATATACTCCCAACAGTGGAATTGCTGGGTCAAAGGTGTGGGAGCCCACCAGGCCGCAGGGCCCAAGGACAGAGTCCCCCACTGTGAAAATGGTGGAGGAACTTGGTTTCTGGTCCCTGGAGCCGGCGGGTATCTTGACATCTTCCGGACCTTCTCCTTCTCAGCCTTGAATGGAAGAACAAGATCTTGGCATATGCGTCATGTTCCAAGTAAGTGATAGTCATGAGCACACTGTTATCTTTGGGCTAATGTTCTCAAGATATGAGAACATCTTGCCCTCTTGATAGCTTTCGGGAGTGTACAAACTTTT
>NW_028087905.1:0-890 GCF_014824575.4 Sturnira hondurensis | reverse complement strand
TGTTCAAATAACTTTTCCACTTGTTGCTGTTCCTCTTCCCCTTCTGGTACCTATATAATTTGGTACCCCTATAATTTGGATGTTGGAACATTTAAAGATGTCCTGGAGGTTCCTAAGCCTTTCCTCATTTTTTTGAATTCTTATTTCTTCATTCTTTTCCGTTTGGTCATTTTTTTCTTCCTTCTGGTCCACTCCCTCGATTTGAGTCCCAGTTTCCTTTCCATCACTACTGTTTTCCTGTGCATTTCCCTTCATTTCACTTAGTGTAGCCTTCATTTGTTCCTCTAGTTTGTGACTAAAATCGACCAGTTCTCTGAGCATCCTGATCACCAGTATTTTAAACTGTGTATCTGATAGGTTGGCTATCTCTTGGTCACTTAGAATTATTGGCTCTGGGGCTTTGAGCTGTTCTTGAGCCATAATGTTTTGGTCTGTTCACACCTATTAAGTATGAGGGGCAGAGCCTTAGGTGTTCACCAGGGTGGGGCGACTCAGTGGCTGCGTTGTGGCACTGTATGTGGGGGCAGGGTCAGAGAGGGGCAATGGCGTTTGTTCTGCTCTTTCTTGGATTTCACTCCCCTCTGCTGCTTCCCACAAGCAAACCTGGCCCCCGTGGTGCCGGCTCCCAGGTGTGTGGGCCTGTGCACCCTCCAGGACCCTGTGGGTCTCTCCAAAAAACTTTCTGAGAGCCTGGGAGCTTCTCCTGGCACCTCACCCCAAAAGTTTTTCCAATTCGTGCTTTTATATAAGAATTCAAAAAAAATGAGGAAAGGCTTAGGAACCTCCAGGACATCTTTAAATGTTCCAACATCCAAATTATAGGGGTACCAAATTATACAGGTACCAGAAGGGGAAGAGGAACAGCAACAAGTGGAAAAGTTATTTGAACA
>NW_028087904.1:0-649 GCF_014824575.4 Sturnira hondurensis | reverse complement strand
CCCCGATCCCCACTGCTCTCCCCTGCCCTGCCCACTGTCCCTCTACCACATTCGATCCTTCTCCACTGCTGATGGGCGTTGGAATGTTTCCGGCTCTTGTCTATTGTAGATACAGTTGCCATGGCCATTGGGGTGTGTATGTTCTTTTGAATCAGTGTTTCAAGTTTCTCAGGGTATAATCCCAGCAGTGGAATCACCAAGTCAAAATACTGTTTTATTTTTAGTTTTCTGAGGAAATTCCATACTGTTTTCCATAATGGCTGCACCAGTCTGCATTCCCACCAACAGTGCACTAGGGTTCCGTTTTCTCCAAAACCTCCCCAGCACTTGTTTGTTGATTTGTTTATGATGGCCATTCTGATCAGTGTGAAGTGATATCTCATCATGGTTTTAATTTGCATCTCTCTGACAGCTAGTGATGTTGAGCATCCTTTCATACGTCTATAGGCCCTCTGTATGTCCTCCTTGGAGTATTTGTAAAGGTAGCAGGAACATGAAAGCTCAGATTGTCCTGTTTCAACTCCAAAGTTGTGTCTTAGGGTAGACACACACATACATAAACAAAAAGAAAAGAAAAACAACAACTCCCCCACCCCCCCACCCCCCAGGAAACCATAGAGGCAGAGAGGGAGAAAGAGAAAGTGTGGGG
>NW_028087903.1:0-584 GCF_014824575.4 Sturnira hondurensis | reverse complement strand
TGACAAACCTTAGTCTGACAGTTTGTACAGCAATCACAAGGTTATATGACTCTGGAACATACACATACATACCTAAGTCCTTCACACATTACCTCCTGATATGCTAAGAACAAGTCGGAAAAGAAAAAGAGTGAACGAGGGAGGAAGATTAGGTCATTCAAGAAGGGGACAGTGGAATGCTTCATATTGTCAGGGGGGAAAAGTTTATATCATATAGAGTAAAAGCAGATGGACAGTTTCACCTTAACTGTGTCACTGATAAAGCATTTTCCATATACTGTTTTTTGCTGTGTATAATGCACACCTATGTTTCTGCGCGCACTATACATGGGATTATTATACCCATGGTATATAATCATTACACCCATGTATAATGCATATCTTTACTTTCCCCTAAAAATTTTGGGCAAAAAAGTGCACACTATACGTGGCAGAATACAGGACATTACAAGGCTTCCACCTGGCACAACTTCCCACTGTGGTTCATTTTTCTTCAAAAAGAAAGACCATAATTAAATTACTGGTATTTTTGGCAAAGACAAAGGAGGTAAAATTCCAAAGGACATCCATTGTCCCCAGTCAAC
>NW_028087902.1:0-838 GCF_014824575.4 Sturnira hondurensis | reverse complement strand
CTCTCCCACTCTTTCTTTCTCCTTCCCTTCCCTTCTCTCTAAAAATAAATAAGTAAAACTATGTTTACAAAAAAACAGAATATGACTGTCCAGCAGGTCGGAAAGATGAGCAGGCACCAAAGATAAGTTTTCCATATCTAAGAAGGAAGCGGTCTGCATGGATGGGTCCTGTTTCTATCAGGAAGCCATGAGGAGGATAATGACAGTACAAACTCATCTTATGTACATTCCGTCAACAGCAGCATCAACTTGTGAGCCTACAGGACCCGTTGCTGTGTTGGGACAGCCCTCTGCCTGCCTGGTTGGCGGCTTCTCATCCTTGAAAAGTCCTTGATCTCCGCTGTAGATGGAGGCGAGTGTCAGGGAAGGGGCGGATCTCCATACACTATCAGGTGCCTTTTAAAAATGAGACATGTGGGACTTCCGCCAAGATGGAGGTGTAGGTGGAAACACTGTGCCTTCTCCCACAACCCAGTTTGAATACAACAACGGTTTAGTAAACAAAGACGCAGCCAAAGAACAGAAAACTGAACTATATGGACGTCGGACAACAACAAACCCTTCAACCGGGACTGCTAAGAGAGGCGGAGCCAGCAGCGGAGCAGGGTGGAGCAAGAAGGATCCCCGGACCCCAGGCAGCCGGGGTAGCATCTGGCGGACCCAGTGTGGGTGCAGGGCTGCGGGCTGACCGCGGTGTGCAGTGGGACCATTGTCTGCGGGCTGGCCATTCTTCGAGTGCAGTGGGACCGAGCAGACGGCCAGAGCAGGCCCCAGCAGTGGTGGGAGGTAGCGGAGGGATCCACCATTGCTTTCCTTTGGCCCCGCCCCCACATACAGC
>NW_028087901.1:0-631 GCF_014824575.4 Sturnira hondurensis | reverse complement strand
CTCCATGTCCTTCCTCGTGCTGGGTGACTGTCGTTGCTCACTGAGATGACATAAAGATACGCAGTCACAGAAACAGGGTGCCCTGAAAGTATAAGGGGATTTTAACTGAATGAATGAAAATAAAACACATCGAAATTGGTAAGACACCACAAAATGAGTATTTACGGCTAAACCTAAAAACTAGGGAATAATTTGTTATTCATCCTGAGCTACTACTATGATATCCAGTCAGATATAGATATTACCAACACGAACAAACAAAAAATCNCTGACTAATAAACCATTTATAATCCCAATGTTCCAAATACAACAACATCTACTGTTTTATTACATGAACCTTAATACGGTTCATGTCTTCCTCTGTGATACCATACACATAAGCAGAGACAACAATCTGCAAGCTATCAAATTAAGGGATGACCCCAGGGGGCACAGGAAATTCTGATAAATCTAAGAAAGGGGTTCCTGGAGCAGGAATGATCATACTAATGGGGCCCAGAAGGGCACGCTCAGTCAGAGCTAACCCCTCGTTTATACACCCGAAGGTATACCCGAAGGGTCCACCAGGGGGCTCTGTCTGCTTCAGCAAATCATCCCTCCAGAGGTAGGTCCTGTTTCCTCTACATTTGAA
>NW_028087900.1:0-957 GCF_014824575.4 Sturnira hondurensis | reverse complement strand
GTGTGTGACTCTTTGGCCAGGCTTCTGTAGAGGACTGGAGTAAGAGGCAGTCAGTGAGTATGCAGTGATAAAACTCATCTGAATTTTACTGCAGGCTGGGGTCCCCCAAAACTTGAGAAGAACAGAGCATGTAACAAAAGAGGGATGTGGCTTTGAAGCCTGTATATCTTTGATTTCCAGCTCTGTCTCTTACTAGCTGTGTGGGGTTGAGCAAATTATTTTCCCCATCTAATCGTCAGGTAAATGGGCAATGTATAATATAGAAATAAATACTTTTTCAAATCAAGATAATAATAAGAACATTACTTACATCAAGAGTTGTAGGTGATTATTATCCTCCTGGATAATCTGGGATAAGCTCCCCATCTCAGGGCCCTGATGTAATCTCATCTGCAGAGTCCTTTTTGCCACATAGTGTAACGTGCCCACAGGATGCAGAGAATAGGGGGTGGGTGTCTCGGTGGGAGAGGACATTCTCTGTCTGCCCTAGAGCCCTGTAAACCATAAACCGTGACACCTATGCACACAGCACCATTTGTACATCAGACTGTGGTGGTATTTAGTGGAGTTTCAGGAGTGATGACGGCTGTATTTGTACAACTTGCACCATTCTCATAGAAAGCCACGTCACCCTTCCTTGGACCCAGAGTGCTAGGTGAGAGGGACATTGATTATCTCAATGCCCCGATGCGTGTATTTCGCATATTCGGGGTCAGAAGAGTTTTCTGTCACATTATGGAGTCCTGGTGTCTAGCTGCCTGGTGGGGACACAGTGAACCAAACTGAAAGTTCACAGTCCAGCCTTTATTCCCTCCCTGAGACAGTTCAGGCAAGAGGCCAAACAGAAGGTTCCAGCTCTGCAGGCTCCCATTTCTCCCTGCAGGACAACCCCGGGGCTCAAGGCGGAGGACAGGTGGCACAGGCGAGGAAAGCATCTTTCTGAGGAGGAGCCTGCAG
>NW_028087899.1:0-827 GCF_014824575.4 Sturnira hondurensis | reverse complement strand
TTGGAGAAATGTCTGTTCAAGTCCTCTGCCCATTTTTTAATTGGGTTGCTTATCTTCTTTGAGTGGAGTCGAGTGAGTTCTTTGTATATTTTGGAGATTAAAACCTTATCTGAGGTATCATCGGCAAATATGTTTTCCCAAGCTGTTGCTTCTCTTTTTATCTTGATACTGTTTTCATTAGCCATGCAGAAGCTTTAATTTTGATGAGACCCCATTTGTTTATTCTTTCCTTTATATTCCTTGATCTAGAGGACGTGTCAGTAAAAATATTGCTGTGTGGAATATCTGAGATTTTCTTGCCAATGCTCTCCTCTAGGGCTTTAATGGTTTCCCGGCTTATATTTAACTCTTTTATCCACCATGAATTTATTTTGGTGTATGATGTAAGTTGGTGTTCAAGTTTCATTTTTTTGCATGTAGCTGTCCAGTTCTCCCAACAGTATTTGTTGAAAAGGCTGTCTTTACTCCAGTTTATATTATTGCCCCCTTTATCAACTATTAATTGGCTGTAGAGAGTTGGGTTTATTTCTGGGCTCTCTGTTCTATTCCATTGGTCTATGTGCCTGTTGTGTGCCAGAACCAGGCTGTTTTGATTACAGTGGCCTTGTAATACAATTTGACATCAGGTATTGTGATCCCTCCTACTTTGTCCTTCTTTCTCAAAATTGCAGCAGCTATTCAGGGTCCTTTATGGTTCCATATAAATTTTTGAAGTGTCTGTTCTATGTCTGTGAAATATGCCATTGGTACTTTAATAGGTACTGCATTGAATCTTTAAATTGCTTTGGGTAGTATGGACATTTTGATGATGTTAATTCTTCCAATCC
>NW_028087898.1:0-546 GCF_014824575.4 Sturnira hondurensis | reverse complement strand
TGCCACAAGTGTGCCTGGGTGAAGTAAAGTTTTTTGGGGGGAAGGTACAAACCGTCCTTAGGCAAGGGGTATTGGGTAGAAGTTCCCAAAAGTGGAGCTTGGGAAATTTTTCTTATATGTAAATTGTTTTGCATAATAATTCTATTTGAGTGGGACTTGATCAATAAATAAAGAACAAATGAATGAATGAATGAATGATAAATAATAGGTCAAAGGAAAACATAGAGAGAGAAGTGAGGGAGAGAGACAGGCAATGGGCAGTTGGCTAAATGAATAGATGAGCATAGAATAGCTGGCCTGACAAACTCTCCCCTCCCTGAACTTGATCTTTCTACACTTAGTACGTTCTCTTTATTCCTCCTCTTTTTCTTTTCTCTGTTTCCTCCCCCAGTTTTCTGGTTGGAGAGGGGCTGGGAGTTGTTTTCAAACGGGCCAGTTCTGAGGTCTGGCACTGGGGTGGGAGGCAGCAGCTTCAGGGATGGTGGGTGGTGGAAGGAAGCTGAAGCTGAGGGGGAGGGGAGGGGGAGGGAGATGCAGAGGTGCCCC
>NW_028087897.1:0-1252 GCF_014824575.4 Sturnira hondurensis | reverse complement strand
AATACTCTCAAGGTCCATAATGTTGAAAATGGCAGGATTTCCTTCTTTCTCATTGCTGAATATGTGCACATATATTCATATATGTATATATACAAATATATGTATGGAATATATATATATATATTTCCACAGTTATATATATATATATATTTCCACAGTTCTTTGATCCAGTGATTTATTAATGGACACTTAGGTTGCTTCCAGTACCTGGCTATTGTAAATTGTGTTGCTATGAGCATCGGAGTGCATAGGTTCTTTTGAATTGGTGTTTCAGGATTCTTAGGGTATAATCCCAGCAGTGGAATTGTGGGGTTGAAAGGAACTTCCATTTTTAGTTTTCTGAGGAAATTCCATACTGTTTTCCATAGTGGCTGCACCAGTCTGCATTCTCACCAACAGTGCACTAAGGGTTCCCTTTTCTCTACAACCTCACCAGCACTTGTTTGTTGGTTTGGTTATGATGGCCATTCTGACTGGTGTGAAGTGGTATCTCATTGTGGCTTTAAGTGGCATCTCTTTAATGACTAGTGATGCTGAGCATCCTTTCACATGTCTCTGGGCCCTCTGGATGTCCTCTATGGAGATGTGTCTATTCAGGCCCTTTGCCCATATTTTAAATTGGATTGTTTACCTTCCTAATGTGGATGCCTGTGAGTCTTTTATGTATTTTAGAGATCAAACCCTTGTCTGAGGTATCATTGGCAAATATATTTTCCCATACAGTTGGTTCCCTCTTCATTTTGCTGACAATTTCTTTAACCATGCAGAAGCTTTTTGATGATGAAGTCCCATTTGTTTATTCCTTCCTTTATGTTCCTTGTTCTAGGGGACATATCAGTGAAAATATTGCTGCATGGAATATCTGAAAATTATCTGCCTGTGTTTTCCTCTAGGATTTTTATGCTATTGCAACTTATATTTAAACATTTTTATTCATCTTGAGTTTATTTTTGTGTATGGTGTAAGTTGGTAGTAGAAATCCTTTTTTTTTTTTTGCATGTAGTTGTCCAGATCTCCCAATACCATTTGTTGAAGAGGCTATTTTTACTCCATTTTATGCTCCTGCCCCCTTTGTGTAATACTAATTGACCATAGAGACATGAGTTTATTTGGGGGCTCTATTCTGTTCCATTGATCTATGTGTCTGTTCTTAGGCCAGTATCAGACTTTTGATTACAGTGACCTTGAAATTTAGTTTCATATCAAGAACTGTGATCCCTCCTACTTTGTTCTTCTTTCTCAAAATTGCTGA
>NW_028087896.1:0-533 GCF_014824575.4 Sturnira hondurensis | reverse complement strand
GTTTCTCTCCCTCTCTCCTTCCCCTCTAAAAATAAATAAATAAATAAAATCTAAAAAAAAAAAAGAATTATTTGATTGAGCGCGGGCCTGCGAACAAAACAATCGCGGTTCAATTCCCAGTCAGGGCACATACCTGCCTGGGTTGCAATCCAGTTCCCGGCAGGGGCCAGTTCCCAGCAGGGGATGCACAAGAAGCAACCATACATTGATGTTTCTCTTCCTCTCTCCTTCCCTTCCCCTCTAAAGATAAATAAACAAAAAAAAAATTTATTTGAGACATAATGTTATATATATTAATTATATCTCAATTTTTTCATTAAAAATTTATTTGGGTATCCTCAAAATCTTGGAAGATATTTAATTAGACTTCAGAAAATGAAATAAAGTTATTGGAGATCATTTAGTATTCTGGTTCCTTAAAATTATTTACCTTTGCATTGTTAATAGCTAAAATTCCAAGAATGCAAGTAATATTTGATTATGTGGGATGTTTCATATTTGGTTATTTCTAGTATGCAGAATCAATTACTTAC
>NW_028087895.1:0-1184 GCF_014824575.4 Sturnira hondurensis | reverse complement strand
ATTCAGGAAAATAGAAATCATACCAAGCATTTTCTCTGATCACAAGGGACTGTAATTAGAAACCAACCCCACAGGGAAAAACCCCAAACACCCAAAATCATGCAAACTGAATGGAATGCTATTAAACAACGAATGGGTCAAGATTGAAATTAGGGAAGAAATCAAAAAGTTTCTGGAAACAAATGAAAATGAACTCACAGCCCAAAACTTATGGGTCACGGCGAAGGCAGTCCTGAGAGGGAAGTTCATAGCAATACAGGCTTACCTAAAGAAGATAGAAACATTTCAAACAATCTAACCTTACACCTACAAGAACTCGAGGAACAACAACAAAGACAGCCCAGAGCAAGTAGAAGGAAGGAAATAAGCAAGATCAGAGCAGAATTAAATGACATAGAGACTAAAAGCACAATTTTAAGGATCAGTGAATCCAAGAGTTGGTTTTTTGAAAAGATAAACAAAGTAGACCAGCCTTTGAGTAGGCTCATTAAGAAAAGAAGAGAGAGGACACAAATAAACACAGTAAGAAATGAAAGGGGAGAAATTACAACTGATACCACAGAAATAGAAGGGATTGTAAGAAATTACTATGAAGAACTGTATGCCAAGAAATTTGCAAACCTAGGTGAAATGGATAAATTTCTAGAAAAATATAATCTTCCAAAACTCAATGAAGAAGAAGTAGAAAGCCTGAGCAGACCAATAACAGCAGATGAAATTGAAGCAGTAAACAAAAAACTCCCATCGCTCATTTTCTTGAATTACTTTTTCTTCTTGATGTTCTGGTTAAATATTTATTTCTTCCTTATATTCCAAATCATTGATTGGAATCCTGGCTTCCTTCTCTTTACTGTTGATTCCCAGTAGGTTATTCTTTGTTTTGCTCAGTGTGAACTTCATTTCTTTATGTTATTGCCATACTCAATGAGTTCTGTGAGCATCCTGAGAACCATTGTTTTTGAATTCTGCATCTGAAAGGTTGGCTATCTCCATTTTGTTTAGTTATTTTTCTGGGGTTTAATTTTCTTCTTTTACTTGGGCCATACTTCTTTGTCTCCTCAATTTGGCAGCCTTCTTCTGTTTGCTTCTGTGTATTGGGTAGATCTTATTTGACTCTCTGTCTTAGTAGTGTGTCCTATTGTAGAAAAGGCACCTGTATTTTGTGTGGGGTAAAGCATTAGGTA
>NW_028087894.1:0-1942 GCF_014824575.4 Sturnira hondurensis | reverse complement strand
AATAGAGAGCCAAGAAATAAACTCATGTCTCTATAGTCAATTAAGGGGGAATGAGCATAAAATGAAGTAAAGATAGCCTCTTCAGTAAATGGTGTTGGGAGAGCTGGACTGGAATATGTAAAAATAAGAGAAAGAAAGAAAGCAACTAGACCACCAACTTACACAGTAAACTCAAAATGAATAAAAGACTTAAATATGTCACTATACCATAAAAATCCTAGAGAAAAGCATAGGCAGTAAAATTTCAGATGTCTTATATAGCAATATTTTTACCCATGTATCTCCTAGGGCAAGGGAAATAAAGGAAAAAATAAAAAATGGGACTACATAAAATTAAAAATTTTCTGCACAGCTAAAGAAACCATCATCAAAATGAAAAGGGAACCCACTGTATGGGAGAACATATTTGCCAATGATACATGAAAGAAGGGTTTAATTTCCAAAATAGTATAAAAACTTATACAACACAATACCAGGAAGACAAATGACTTAATTAAAAGTGAACAAAGGACCTGAGTAGATAGTTCTCCAAGGAGGAGCCTCATACAGATGGCCCAGAGACATATGAAAGGATGCTCAACACCAGTAGCCATCAGAGAGATGCAAATTAAAACCACAATGAGATACCACCTCACACCAGTCAGAATGGCCACAATTAATAAATCAACAAACAAGTGCTGGTGAGGATGTGGAGAAAAGGGAACCCTAGTGCACTTTGGTGGGAGTGCAGACTGCTGCACTCACTGCAGAAAACAGTATGGAGTTCGAAAACCAAAAATGGAACTGCCTTTTGGCCCAGTGATTCCACTGCTGGGAATATACCTTAAGAATCCGGAAACACCGATTGAAAAAAATATATTCACCCCTATGTTAATAACAGTGTCATTTACAAATAGCCACGGTCTGGAAATAGCCTAAGTGCCTATCAGTAGATGAATGGATCAAAAAACCGTGGTACATTTACACAGTGGAATACTATGCAGTCTTAGAAACAAGGAACTCTTACCTTTTATGACACCATGAATGGAACTGGAGACTATTATGCTAAGTGAAATAAGCCAGTCAGTGAAAGATATATACCTATGATCTTAGATATATGGAAATCTAATAAACAAAATAATCTGACATTCAAAATAGAACCAGAGGCATAAAAAATAGAATAGACTGATAGCTGTAATGGGGGTGAAGCGAGGTGAGGACTCATTAAAAGAAGGCGAAGGGATTTGCCTAAAATATATATGCATATATGCATGACCCATGGACATCGACAACAGTGTGGGGCTTGACTGTAGGATTGGGGGTTGGGCTCGGTGGAAGGGGGCAAAGAGGCAAAAATTTGGATAACTGTAATAGCATAAACAATAAAATACTTTAAAAAATAAAACAAAGTAAAAAAGTGTATTAATAAAACAATCTAGTGATTATAAACACTTTTAGAAAGAACAAGCTAAATTACTCTAGGCCCATGCTACCCCTGGCACTTTATATAAGGTATAAGCTTCTCCACATATTTAATATCTGCCATTGAAGATATTACAATGTTTCTTAAAATAAGCCGTCAGTTAATGAAGCAAATTGGTTGGAGCAGAAGATTTTGGAGGAAGATAGTTCCTTTAAGCCTCAATAAACAGATTGTTTAGAAATTTTGGAAGGCCATGAAAGCTAGATCCAAGGGGAAATATATTTTAGTTTGTTTTTGTTTGTTTATTTGGTTAAGTGAAAAATCAAATATATAAATCAGAATAATGATATTTTTAAAATATATTGATTATGAAAGGAGAATGATGTTTAAATGTGAACGAACAACCCCCAAAAGAATAAAACATTACCAGAAGGAAATGTGTAGTTATAAAGCAGTTTTAAAATGGCTTTTTGATTTGTGGTGTAAAAAAAAATAGTAGAAAAAAGAGTAACCCCCCCCCCCAATGGATTTTACAATATA
>NW_028087892.1:0-751 GCF_014824575.4 Sturnira hondurensis | reverse complement strand
AGCAGTGGCAGGACCGGCTGCCCTGGGCCAGCCCAAAACGCCTCAGAGCCGCAGCTGCCGCTGTGTTAAGGGTGTAGAGGCTTCCGTCTGTGGCCAGTGCCACGGAGGACTCATAGGGAGCCCAGCACCCAGTGGAGCATTGGGCCGGCTGCGGGGTCCCTGGAAAAGCTGGCTCTGTCCCTCACCATCTAGGCAGGGCTGGGTGGCAGAGACCTGTCTGCCTAGGTGTGCAGGGAGGGTGGCAAGGACAGGGGGCCGTGTTCAGTTGTGATCTCTGTGGTCGCCANACCAGCCTGCCAGCCCAGGAAATTTGAGAGGAGCATTGTCCTAACCAGTCAGGTTGGGGATTGGGCTGGGCTGAGAGGCACACTTTCTGGAGAAGTTTTTACCGGAAAGTGGACTGAGGTGTTCTCCTGTGAAGGCAGCTTGACTTGCTTCTCACCCAGCCACAGGACAGTACCAGATCCTGTGGGACCAAGGCAGCCTGTCAGGTGGGCGGGTGCCCGCACCCCAGTCTGGTAGCCTGGCTGGTGGGTGGGTGTGCACCTGGGCCTACAACCCAGCCCACAGAGGGGTCCCACCGAAATCAGAAAAACCGGATTGGACAGTTTGAAACCAACAAGGAAGGAGTTTTTGTTGTTGGTTTTTTGTTTGTTTGTTTTTACTTTTATTTTTAAACTTTTTTCTGTAATTGTATATATTTTCTAATTTTATTGTTGCTGTATCTTTCAGTACTCTGTTCCTCTCCTTT
>NW_028087891.1:0-1730 GCF_014824575.4 Sturnira hondurensis | reverse complement strand
CATATGCTGCCTACAAGAGACCCACCTGAGGACAAAAGACCACCACAGACTGACAGTGAAAGGATGGAAACAAATCTTCCAAGCAAATGGACATGAAAAAAGAGCCGGGATAGCAATCCTCATATCAGACAAAATAGACTTCAAAAAAAGGCTATAAAGAAAGACCCAGAAGGTCACTTCATAATACTCAAGGGAAGAATCCACCGAGAAGACATTAACATCATGAATATATATGCACCCAACAAAGGAGCACCCAAATATATAAGCAATATCGAGAAGACCTCAAGAAAGATATTGACAGCAACACAATTATAGTAGGGGATTTTAACACCCCACTGACAAAAATGGACAGATCTTCCAAACAAAATATCAACAAAGATATAGCAGCATTAAACAACACTCTAGAAGAAATGGACCTAATTAATATATAGAGAGCCATCCATCCCAAAGAAGCTAAATACACTTTTTTTTCAAATGCACATGGAACATTTTCAAAGATAGATCACATGATAGGACACAAAACCAGTCTCAACAACTTCAGGAAAATAGAAATCAAACCAAGCATCTTCTCTGATCACAAGGGACTAAAATTGGAAACCAACCCCACAGGAAAAAACCCAAAACACCCAAAATCATGGAGACTGAAAGGTAGGCTATTAAACAATGAATGAGTCAAGATTGAAATTAGGGAGGAAATCAAAAAACTCTTTGAAACTAATGAAAATGAACTCACCACAACCCAAAACTTATGGGACACAGTGAAGGCGATCCTGAGAGGGAAGTTCATAGCAATACAGGCTCACCTAAAGAAGATAGAAACATTCCAAACAAACAACCTAACCCGACGCCTCCAAGAACTCGAGGAACAACAACAAAGACAGCCCAGAGCAAGTACAAGGAAGGAAATAACCAAGATCAGAGCAGAAGTAAATGACATAGAGACTAAAAGCACAATTCTAAAGATCAATGAATCCAGGAGTTGGTTTTTTGAAAAGATAAACAAAATAGACAAACCTTTAAGTAGGCTCATCAAGAAAAGAAGAGAGAGGACACAAATAAACACAATCAGAAATGAAAGAGGAGAGATTACAACTGATACCACAGAAATAGAAAGGATTGTAAGAAATTACTATGCGGAACTGTATGCCAAGAAATTTGAAAACCTGGGTGAAATGGACAAATTTCTAGAAAAATATAATCTTCCAAAACTCAATGAAAAAGAAGCAGAAAACCTGAACAGGCCAATAACAGCAAGTGAAATTGAAGAAGTAATAAAAAAACTCCCATCACACAAAAACTCTGGACCAGATGGTTTCACAGGAGAATTCTACAAAGGTTTGAAGGAAGAGCTAACCCCTATTCTTCACAGACTATTCCAAAATATCCAAAAGGAGGGAAAACTCCCCAACTCTTTTTATGAAGCCAGCATCACCCTAATTCCAAAGCCAGATAGAGACACAACAAAGAAAGAAAATTACAGGCCAATATCACTGATGAACATAGATGCTAAAATCCTCGATAAAATATTGGCAAATAGCATCCAACAATATATCAAAAAGGTCATACACCACGACCAAGTGGGATTCATCCCGGGGATGCAAGGATGGCTCAATATACACAAATCAATAAATGTAATACACCAAATAAACAAAAGCAAAGACAAAAATCACATGGTCACATCAATAGATGCAGAAAAAGCTTTTGATAAGGTTCAACACCCATTTATGATA
>NW_028087890.1:0-1473 GCF_014824575.4 Sturnira hondurensis | reverse complement strand
TAGGTAAGTCTTTTATTCACCTTGAGTTTACTTTAGTGTGTGGTGTAGGTTGGTGAGCAAGTTTCATGCTTTTGCATGTACCTGTCCTGATCTCTCCACATCATTTGTTGAAGAGGCTATTTTTATTCCATTTTATTCTTCTGCCCCCTTTGTCAAATAGTAATTGACCATAAACTTAGGTTTATTTCTGAGCTCTCTATTCTGTTCCATTGGTCTGTGTGTCTGTTCTTATGCCAGTACCAGGCTGTTTTGATTACAGTGGCCTTGTAATATACTTTGATATCAAGTATTGTGATCCCTCCTACTTTGTTCTTCTTTCTCAAAATTGCTGAGGTCATTCAGGGTAGTTTATGGTTCCATATAAATTTTTGAAATATTTGTTCTTTATCTGTGAAGTATGTCATTGGTGTTTTAATAGGAATTACATTGATTCTATAAATTGCTTTGGGTAGTATGGACATTTTAATGATGTTAATTCTTACAATCCATGAACATGGTACATGTTTCCATGTGTCTGTGTTTTCCTTAATTTCTTTCTTAAACATTGTGTAGTTTTCTCAGTACTAATCTTTTACTTCCTAGGTTAATTGTATCCCTAAGTATTTTATTTTTCTTGTTAATACAGTAAATGTTTTTTTCCTAATTTCTGTTTCTGATATTTCATTGTTGATGTACAAAAATGCCTTTGATTTCAGATTATTGACTTAGTATCCCACTCTCTTGCCAAATTTACTTATTAGGCCAAGTAGTCTTTTGGGTGGAGTCTATAGGGGTTTTTTTGTTTGTTTGTTTTTGTTTTGTTTTTTGTAATTTATTTTTTATTTAATTCTTATTTAAGTACAGTTTTCTGTTTTATATTCCCAGACCTGCCCCTCCCCCAGTGCTCCCCACCTCCCTCCCATTTCCGCCCCCCACCTTAATTATTATCCATGTGTCCTTTATAATTATTCATGTGAGCCCCTCCCCTTTTCCCCTATGATTCTCTCCCCTCTCCTCTCTGGACCCTGTCAGCCTGCTCTGTATTTGAGTGTCATTGGTCATATACTGCTCGCTTGTTTGTTCTGTTGTTTAGATTCCTGTTAAAGGTGAGGTCATATGGTATTTGTCTTTCACCGCCTGGCTTATTTTGCTTAGCATAATGCTCTCCAGTTCCATCCATGATGTTGCAAAACTATGATGTCACCTGCAAACAATGACAATTTTACTTCCTCCTTTCTAATTTGTATGCCTTTCATTTGTTTTTCTTTTCTGACCAGTGTGGCTAGAACTTCCAATAGAAGTGGTGAAAGCAGGCCCTGGCTGGTGTAGCTCAGTGGTTTGAGCACAGACTTGCGAACCAGAGGATCGCGGTTTGATTCCCAGTCAGGGCACATGCCTGGGTTGCAGGCCAGTTCCCTGCAGGCCAACTCCCAGCAGGGGATGGACGAAAGGCAACCATACATTGATGTCTCTCTCCCTCTCTCCTTCCCCTCT
>NW_028087889.1:0-606 GCF_014824575.4 Sturnira hondurensis | reverse complement strand
TAAATTAATATTTAACAAAGGAGGCAAGAACATACAATGGAGTAAAGAAACTGTTTAATAAAGTGTATTGGAAAAGTGAACAGATACATGCAAAAAGTGAAAATAGGCCAACTTGTTACATCATATACAAAAATAAAGTAAAAATGTGTTAAAGACTTAATTGTAAGATACAAAACCAACTCCTAAATGAAAATATAGATAGTGAAATCTCAGATATTTTAGTTAGTAATATCTTATTTGATATATCTTCCTGGGCAAGGGAAACAATAGAAATAATAGACAAATGTGTTCTTGAATTTCACACAGGAAGCTCAGAGAGTCCCAAAGAAGTTGGACCCAAGAAAGAACACACCAAGGCACATTATAAGTATTAGCCAAGATGAAAATGAAGGAGAGAATCCTTGAAGCAGCAAGAGATAAGGGGACAGTCACCTACAAAGGAGTTCCCATCAGACTGTCAGCGGATTTCTCAAGAGAGACCTTCAGGCAAGAAGGGGCTGGAAAGAAGTATTCCAAGTCATGAAATCCAAAGACCTATAGCCAAGACTGCTCTGTCCAGCAAAGTTTTCATTTAGAATGGAAGGGCAGATAAAGTGCTTCTCAGAT
>NW_028087888.1:0-544 GCF_014824575.4 Sturnira hondurensis | reverse complement strand
TAGTAACATCTTCAAATAAGACAAAATCATTCCACTTGATTTACTAACTGTGTATTACAATATAAGTTTTTAAATTTGATTGAAGTCATTTCTTCCTTGGTATTTTGTTCCGTAGTCTATTTGAAATGTCCCCTAGATTTCAGAGAGCGCAGATAATTACTCGGGATTTTGTGAAAGTGCATATGAGCCGGGTCAGATGTTCCTTCCAAATGTAACCTGGGAAACATGTTACGTGGAGAAGTATTCAAAGACTCTGGTTTCCATTTGCTAGATTTCTCACTTACTGGCCACAGGATCCTAATTTTTCTGTCTTTTTCAACATATGAAAACAAGGAACATAACTACTAAGTTCACAAAGAAAAGGGAACCACAAATACATGAAGTTTTTAGACCTTTAGATCACGAATATTAAACTACAGTCTCGTGCTATATACATAGTCCGTCTTTCCCACATATATACGACATTTCTAATTGACTGAGGCCTTCAATTTGAACACGTTCTTTTAAACACACTGATTTATTTTCTCCAGCTTTATGGAGGAAA
>NW_028087887.1:0-767 GCF_014824575.4 Sturnira hondurensis | reverse complement strand
TCCCTGACATCTGTGCCCTCTTACCTGAAACGAAGCTGTCAATCAATGCTGTTGACCTTTCCCCTACCTTGCCAGTCTCTCCGTCCTTCAGTCCTTATTGGAGCCAAACGCCTTCACCTGGACCAGCTCGGCTCCCAGGTCTCCGGAGTCTCCTCCGCCCCGCTCCCCACCCCCTCTGCTTCCCCCCCNCTCCCCCCCCCCCCCCCAGCAGTTCCCTTGGCTGTGGAACCAGCGAGCTTGGGTTCAAATTCTGAGTCAGGTTTTTGGACGCGCATCTCTTAACCCCTGGGCAACTCAGTTTCCTCACCTGGTGAACGGGACCCATCTTGGGGTTGCCGTGAGGAGGCAACAAGTCCATCCACAGGAAGCCAATGCATGTAAAGGGCTTTTATTGCTATCGTTATACAGTGTTGTGGTTGCTATGAGTGATTTCAAGACACGCGGCGAACATTTATTGGCACATCTGTGCATCTGCGACAGTGAGTCCCTGGAGAATAGGGACCCTCTCTGACGAACAGACCTGTGCTTCTCCAGAGTCTGGCCCGTGCTTCGTCCTTGTCAGCAGGGGCTCAATCCCTGTTTGGGAAGGAAGGGGGGAAGGAGGAAGGGAAGGCAGTTTTCCCAATGGAAGGTTAGCATACGCCTAAGATACCCAGTCTGAACACCTCTGGGTGGGTGGGGTCCCCACCGTCACCCCCGATCACAGGAGTGCCTCCCTTTTTGGTTCCATGATTGCCAAGCGACAAACTACTTCCAAACGTAATGGC
>NW_028087886.1:0-1619 GCF_014824575.4 Sturnira hondurensis | reverse complement strand
CAAAATATGACCAAAGACACTGAAATAGAGAACTGGCTGACAGTGACCAGAGGGAAGAGGGGAGGGAATTTCAGGGGAAATAGGGGAGGGATTTAGAGGAACATATGTAAAGGATACATGGAAAACAACTGAGAAGAGTGGAAATGGGAGGGACGGGGGGAGCATGGGGGGTGGGATGGGATGGGAGTAATAGACAGAAAACTGTACTTGAAAAATAATTAAATAAATTAAATTTTTTTTCTCAAATATTCATTTGTTTAGTTTTCTATGAATCTATTTCTATTTTTTCCAAATCATCTAATAGTTCTGTTGCCACACTAAAAATATTTCTATATAACAAAATATAAAATAATATATTGGTTAAATTTTCTTTCTCCAAGAACCCTCCTTTGACATCTCCCCAATTTATTTTAATCTAGTCTTTCACTCTCTCCTTCTGTCAAGTTGTCTGTTATTCTGGGACATTGTTTTCTACCCTCCCACGTTGTAAACTCTGTATCTTGGATCTCATATAGAAAGCTTTCCCGTATTCTGTGGCATATCCTTCAGGAGCTTTCTAGAAAAAGGTGGGTTGAGATCATTATCATTATTTCTTGGATGTCTAAAATTATTGATTGTTAATATGGCTAAGTAGAGACTTCTGGGCTGAAAATAATTTTGCCTTAGAATTTTGAAAACAGCTTTATCATCTGCTAGATTTTATTGTTGTTAGTAGTTTTTATGAGGTTCTAGTCTCAATTTCTTTTTCTACATGAAATTTCTTATTATTTTCTCTTTATCCACAAAGTTCCAAAATTTCATGATGCACTTTGATATAGTTTTTCATTAATTTTTCTGGACTTTCAGTCGATTTGTATGATTTGAAATGCATGTCCTTCAGATTTTATAAATGTTCTTACATTATTCAATAGTTTTTAGCTCTTTCTTTTTCCTTGTTTCTCTTTTTGGAATGGCTCTTAACAAGAAGGTAAACTCCTGAGTTAATTCTTCAATTTCTGAAAAATTTTCTAAATTCACCTTCTTATTTTACTATCTGAGAAATTTTACTTGACTTTGTCTTCCAACACTTATAACATCAACAGGTTTATTTTGATAGCATATTTTTAATTGCTCTTTCTTGTTCTCTCAGTATTTACTTTACATAGCATCTGGTTATTGTTTTATAAACATAACACTTCCTTCTATTACTTTGAATATTTTGAAAAGATTTAGAAATCTCTGTCTCTCTCTTATTAAAATCTCACTGTCATGTTGGAGTCCCTTTTCAAATGCCTAGTGACTCATGGGTATCAGTGAATACAAGCATCAAAAAAGCAAAATTGATGAGATATTATATTTTTAAGAGCTCTGCCTTTGTGATTTACAGACATTCAGTTTAAACTAGGTAAGAAAATAGAGAAATCTCTTGTCATTAGCAACCATAAACAACCATTAACCATAAAGTAGTCTTCAGAAGTGGCTGGATTCAGGAGCTAATAAATATTGTGACAACTTCCTTCCTTCCTTCTTTCCTTCCTTCCTTCCTTCCTTCCTTCCTTCCTTCCTTCCTTCCTTCCTTCCTTCCTTCTCTTTCTAGGGAAGGTACACAAAACATAAAAACAATTGGCAAGCCTGGAAGA
>NW_028087885.1:0-935 GCF_014824575.4 Sturnira hondurensis | reverse complement strand
AAGGTTAGCTACTGACTTCTCAATGGAAACACTCCAAGCGAGAAGAGAATGGAAAGAAATATTTCAAGTAACGAGAACCAGAGGCCTACAACCATGGCTAATTTACCCAGCAAGGCTCTCAATCAAGATAGAAGGCCAAATAAAGAGCTTCTAAGACAAAAGAAGTCTAAAAGAATATGCCTCCACCAAACCAGCCCTGCAACAAATACTAAAAGGGCTGCATTAAGGAAAGGAAGAAAACGAGAGAGACAGAGAGGAACTCTGGTACAAAAATGGCAATGAATAAGTACCTATCAATAATAACCTTAAATGTAAATGGCTTAAATGCTCCAATTAAAAGAAACAGAATAGCTGAATGGATAAGAAAGCATGACCCACACATATGCTGCCTACAGGAAACCCACCTGAGGACAAAAGACCATTACAGACTGAAAGTGAAAGGCTGGAAACAAATTTTCCAAGCAAATGGACAAGAAAAAGAAGCCGGGGTAGCAATTCTAATATCAGACAAAATATACTTCAAAAAAAAGGCCATAAAGAGAGACCCAGAAGGTCACTTCATAATACTCAAGAAAAAAATCCACCAAGAAGACATTAACATCATAAATATATATGCACCCAACATAGGAGCACTCAAATATATAAGAAAAATCCTAGAAGACTTCAAGAAAGATATTGACAGCAACACAATTATAGTAGGGGATTTTAACGCCCCACTGACAAAAATGGACAGATCTTCCAAAATAAATATCAACAAAGATATAGCTGCACTAAAAACACCCTAGATGAAATGGACTTGACTGATATATATAGAGCCCTTCATCCCAAAGAAGCTAAATACACATTCTTTTCAAATGCACATGGAACATTTTCGAAGATAGACAACATGATAGGACACAAAACGAGCCTCAACAAATTCAAGAAAATTTAAATCA
>NW_028087884.1:0-1610 GCF_014824575.4 Sturnira hondurensis | reverse complement strand
TCGGTAGTAACAGTACGGAAACACAGCAATGCCACCAGCTGGCTCCTTTCACTGTAGAACATTCACTCCACATCAGGCTCTGCGCTAACGGTCCCCATTCCACGGATTGATTCCTTAACGCCCACGGAGGTCTGCTGGTGCCTTTTTTATTCGCTGCGCACACAGAGGCGACGGAGCCATAATTCAAGCCCACAGTGAACGCTCTCAATCACGCACTTCAAACACATTTTGCCGGGGTAACAGGTCCTTGTCGGACAGACCCGAAGAAGCCAAGAGCACATGGGAGAAACTCCCGCACCTCCTGGAAGAATCCCCCCGCCCCAATCACGCCCAGACTGGCGGTGGAAGCCATCTGCACGAAGATCACAACCGACCACGTGAAATTCAAGGGCCTCTGGGAAAGGAGACGTAAACAGAGGCCACGAATTACCGTTTTGATTTGTAAATATACGCCTGTGAATTGCCAGCCTTCGGTGCACCTTGTTTCAACACGCCTGTTCCACGCTTTGGGTCATACCTGAAGCCACAGCTTTGAAAACTGAGCCCTGGGACGCCTGGTACCCAGAGAGGAGTAGAAAGACTTGACTTGACCTGACCCGTGAATCCCGCCCCCTCTCACCCACCCACTCAGCGACCTGCAGGAGCGTCCCAGATATTTCTATTGGCACTGTAGTTCCCTCCGAGGTCATCAGCTTCGAGCGAAGGAAGGCCGGGTTGCAAAGCGGTGGGGGGGGGGGGGNGGGGGGGGGGGGGGGGGGGGGGGGGGGGGGGGCTGCCTGCTGCAGAGACCAGCTGCGGGGTTCGGAATAACTGTATCACTTTCCCGAGGTCTGGAGGGAGACCGAGGCTCTGGCGGGGATAGTCTGAGAAGTAATAAGTTCCTGCCAATAAAATGAACCCCGTAATTTGCCTGTCTTCAGTCTGATTAAGTTCGAGGACAATAAAAAAGTAACAGACGCCCGGAGATCCGTGGAAGCGTTGGGAGGAAGTGAATAGCTCTCCGCAAATCTGTGTCAGGGATGAGAGACACCACGGGTGTCTCTATGATTTGGATGTGTTCACGCCAGATGGCTGCGGTTGCTTTGGTGGCTGTCATTTCTTTTTTATTTGACAGTCTAAGGGACGAGAGGTCAGTGCCCCTGACTAAGCAGTCCAGTGTGGCGTGTTTTAAAACTGCTCTCACCGGCGGTTGAAAATCGCTGCTCCTGGGCAACCGTGGCTACGCCGTGAACGGCTCGCCCCTCGGAAGAAACGCGAGAGTCGGTCCCCGCCGTGCCTACTTGTGCGTTTAGTGACACATATGTGTGCTTGTACTTCCTGTCGGGGACGAGCCCCCAGCAGACGTGCCGGAGCCAGACCAGGGGGCGCAGGTCCCAGTCGTGCTGCTCGTCTGCGGGGCCCGGGGCAGGTCACCCCCCCACCAAGCTGTGTCCAGTCGGTACCGAGACTGAGATGAGAGGAGGCCAGTGAAACGGGGCCATGATAATAGTGGCAACTCATCGTTGGTGGGAGAATTAAATTAATCGTTTGTTCCATAAATCACGTTGAACAATGCCCGGCACAGAATAAATGCTATAAAATTTTGGGAAATATTGTAACTATGTTATAAG
>NW_028087883.1:0-557 GCF_014824575.4 Sturnira hondurensis | reverse complement strand
AGCTAGTTATCTGTGTGGCCCCTGGAGACATATCCGGGACACATGTCTCTCGAGGCCCACGCCAGGCTCCCTTAGCTCAAAAATGCACCCCTGGGGACTGCGTCCTGTTGTGAGTTCTCACTGAGGTCCTGCTGGTGGTCTTCACAGAAACCGACCGCCAGTGGAATACGTCTGTGGCTTTGCTCACCAGCTTGCCACATGTTCTGTCCCTACAAGCTCTTCTTACAAAACAGAAGCCACATATGTTAACTCTATCATGTCAATCTTTCAATAAACATTTTCCAAGTGAAACGAATACGTTAAACTCCACAAACAGTTTTCTAAGCATTCCTGTACAGATATTCTGAGTCCGTCTAAGATTTTCTTCTGACCCAGAAAGTGTTATGAAAAGAACAAGTGAATTATTTTCCTTTTTAGGAAGCAATAAAGATGTCTTCTTTAATCGTTACACTAAATATTCTTTAACCAACAACATATGCTTGCTAATAATTTTTGTCTTTCAAAAGTACGAACGTTTTCTAATGGGAGGCATTTAAAATGCCTTAGTTGAAGATTGA
>NW_028087882.1:0-651 GCF_014824575.4 Sturnira hondurensis | reverse complement strand
GAGGAAACCAGTCTGAGGATCACCTCCATAGTTTAAAGCCAGCTCACCAGCTATATTTTCCTCAATTTGTATAAAATAAATTGAATCAAGAGGCAGGGGAGGTCCAGGGATGGACTTGGACTATTTAATTAGGGTTAAGAAAGAGTTTTGCTGGCTCAAATTCTCTCTCCCAGTGAGATTTTTCTCTCTCTTTCTCCTTCTCTCTCTCTCTCTCTCTCTCCCCTCCCCCTCTGTCTGTCTCTGTCTCTCTTGATGGGGAGCCTACAGATTGCATTTTCCAGCCTCTGATGGGTTCAAGGGAAATGCCTGTCTTTTGCAACGCTTTCCAATTTAAAACAAAAGAAAGAGGACTAGTAAAACTGTTTGTTTTCATCAATGTTCCATGTATGTAAATTTCTCATTCAGTTCTGACCCTGACCCTTCAAGACTGCTGCCCCTTTTAAGTGTCCTGCACATCCTCTGAGGTACAGGCAGGCTTTCCAGGGATGTGATCTGGTGGCCAGATTTGCTGTGTTTTCTGTTATGAAAAGCATTGAGCTGCCTATTAAAACTACATACTTCCTATGGATAGAATACAAATGGGGGAATGGTTGTCATTCTTTTTTTTCTTGCCACTTCCCAAGGAGGGCATTGGCAGTCACTTGTTCAGAA
>NW_028087881.1:0-573 GCF_014824575.4 Sturnira hondurensis | reverse complement strand
TGAAGGAGAAAACAGAGTCAGGAAAAGAGTGAGAACTGGTGACAAAACAAACAGAGAATAGCTATTAAAACTAGAAAAGACAATGGTAGGCTTTGGAATTAAAGAACAAAGACAAAAGTGCTAAATAATAAATCTGCTTTTGGTTTTCAAAGAAGAGGTGAAATTTTAATACAGCAGAAGAATACAGCAAAGAAGAAGAAGAAGACAGAGAAAAGATATTTTATTTGGGTCATTAAGAAGCCATTAGTAACTTTTTGGAGAAGAGTTTTAAGAAATTAGTGGGGGGAAGGTAGAAGCCACGTGATAAACCCTGAGAAATGTGGGACAAGGAGGCTGGGACCTGGAGGCTGGGGCAAGAAGTACCTTTGGGAATTTGAATCATAAAAGTAAGAGCAATATTTTGGAGTTCAGGGGAGAAGCTGCAGGGTAGAAGAGAGGTGAATGGTGTCTTTTTTACTCCCCAAATAATGTATACTAAAATATTACCCTTTCCACTTGATTTGGGAAAGTCAAGGAATATGGTAATATAATTACATTTTACACATTTCTTTCCACACCGACTACTTCTGAATC